>NW_022883063.1:0-291845 GCF_011952255.1 Bombus vosnesenskii
AACATCGATCGTTTTGATGTACGTTTATTGGCGTTTGTTTGAAATTATATAATATTGTACTTTATATGACAGTGCTAGTTTGCTACAATTTAATGAAAAATATATCAGATAGAATTATTTAACCGTGAAATATTATAGCGAGGATCTATATATATTCTCCACTTATTTTTCTTTTAACTACACATTAACTAGTAACAGATTATATGTAGCTCCTTGTTTTTTCCTTTCTACATTTGGATAGCGGGAAATTGTTTATTATACTATTTTAATATTTTTGATATAGATGTTGTTAAAATTGTTTTTCTATTGTTACGTATTTTTATGGTTTGGATATATAATTTGCAATACGCTATATAGACTATATTGCAGAATTATTGTACCAAAGAATATGTTATTCTTTTCGTATAAATCACCCTAGTTGCAACCTTTTTTCATTCACATTTAATTATATCCATCCAAAGAAAAGCAGATAGACGTTGTATCCTTAAACGACTTGTTGGCTGGTGACGATGTTCACCCCGTTAGCAACGGTCGTAGTGGACGAACACTTGACACATAACAAAATTAATCCTCGTCAGGAGCAAGGAGATTCTGATTTGGTTGAAGCATAATTGTGCACCGACAGCTTGCTTAGCGAACTGGAAGAAGGTGCTGTCGGGAAATAACCCTTTCGTCGAACCAACGAAACTTTGTTACGCGACGCGACGCAAGAAAACTCGAAGCGTAACTCGTGCAACCTCACTACAGTGTTTTTTACACGAACAGTATAATTACGTTCTTTAGGAGAGCCTGTCGATGAAGTAATTTTTCCAACTTGTAGGTAATTATCTTTCTGAAGTTGAAAAATGATTCGTTTCTGTTCAGAATATCTTTCTCCATTATTCTATTTGGTACTTTGCGAATAAAAAGTATTATTCGAAAATTCATTTAATCGCGCCACAGAAGCATATCGTCCATCATCGAGTGTCTTCTGCGGCCAACCATAGCTACAGCAAGGACCGTTCTGTCCATGAGAAAATTACCACGTGTCTGCGGTTCTGTTATTTACAACCCGATAGAAAACAAATAACATGGTGCGTGGAAGCTAGATGGCATCCTAGCGAGTATCTAAGCTGCACATCGTTAACGTTTTCGTGGCGGAGACTGGAGGAAGACAAAAGACCATTATTATCGTCGATCGTGTCGGAGATGATGGCGGACATGCGCGTACAATTCGCGGACACAATGGGAACCACGGTTACGCAACGAACGGTTACGCGATTAATGCGCGGCATTGTGGCGAACTGTGTCATGAAATGCGTACACAGTCGATGTATCTAGCGCGCAGATGATTCCTTTAAATGCACCTTCCTGCATAATAAGATTCGCCTTGTGTTCGGATGCGACCTTCCGCCTGGCTCTAATTTTAATTCATCGCTCCGTGCCTCTCCGAATACAATTGTGGATCTTGAATATAATAAAACGGGTGAATACTGAACAGCTTTTGTAATAAGGGAGCATTTTAATTGCTTGAATTGCATTGAAAAAATGTTTCCGCAAAGTTTTGTTATTTTCAAGAAATTAAGTAGGAATATTAATTTAAACGAGAGTTATTAGTAGAGTAGATTTAATTTGAATTATTAATTGATTCGGTGCCAAATGAAAATCTTGGATTCGAATCTCGATTATTTCTCCTTGAAAAAGACTGCGTTATTTGCATTCTTGATTACCAATTTCGCATTCGATTGTCTCCGACAAAAATACCGAAGCGATATATATATAAATAGTAGCTTATCCATTAGTTCCTTCCTTTATTATAAACGATGACTAATTGAAGTTTATAAATTGCTAATTAAAATCAAAGTGTCTAGCAAGCTCACACGCTGAGAACAGTGACTCATACTATCCGTTGATTCACTCTTTCCGTTGATCGAGTGTCAGTTCTGGTAATCGTTCGATCATCTCTCGTACTAACTCATTTGTCACAAAAATCAATACTCTTGTCAGTTCTCTATCATCGGGATTTCCTACATTATTATTGATCTTGGGTTAAGCTTGATTTTGTATCGGCATACTTTCATAATTGAAGAGTTTTATGGCAAAATGCATTTTTTAAAAGGCGAAATAGACACACACGTGGTAATATTTTAATATTTGCAAGCATACAGATTTCGTTGTCAAAATTTTCCCAATGTAGGAATACATGAAGCCTCGTGCGTTTGGAATGACCATTCGCTCTACAATCTATTCATCTACAAAGAGAAAGCCACAGTTTTGCGTCAACGACAAATAAAACGCATATTCTGTGTAGAATTGTCGACACAGTTGAACATCCAAGAGAGATAAACAAATTTTACAACGCGTTAGTTCTAAATTTATCAATAAACTTATAATAGGACAATCTGAAACGTAAATACCGAAATGGAAAATTTTGCCATATACACTATATACAACTTTTCCTCTGGACTCTCAGTTCTATTCACTGGAAGTAACCGTGTCGTTTATGAAGAAATCGCGAGTGCAGCGAATGCTGAGAAAAACCGAGGCGTTCGCCTTTGAATGAATCGCAAGACGCGTCGTGTTCGCACATTCACGCGTTTACATAAAAAGAAAAGGAGTAATAAGGAAGGAAGGGAGGGGATACACGCATGGGATGACGGTGGAAGGGAAATGGCGTGGTTGACTACGTGTCTTCGTTACGTGATTCAAAGGACGCGTTGGAATGCTTATCATCTGGCGTACGCTAGGCCTGGCCAGGCCACTTGTATTTCGTATTTGACCACCGTCGCGGTGCTCGACTTCCTGTTATTCTTTCACAGTATCGATATACACAGAAATATAAGCAAGTACGCCGCCGATGCAATCGTTATACCGTTATTATAACGGAAAGACAGTAAAAAGTTTTCGATCCTGATTCAATTCAGGTTACCTTCGTACCTTCGTACTTGCTACTATGTAATAGCTTTATGATTTCTGTTTTCCGAAGACGATCGCGCGATTGGCGAAATATACGAGTAATAGATGTTTTCTTAATTCATGGTATGGTAACAATTATTTAATTGATTAATTTAAAAAGAAGTAAGTAGGGCTTCAGGTAGATTCTCATTCATTTAATATGGTATGAAATAAATGGAAATATATTTAGTGATAAAATAGAAACGATACGATAATAATTTCAGTCTACGAGGATGCTCTCACTTATTAATCAAATTACTGATAGATATAACGCAACATACATTCTGTAGCCAAATTTCTGCACGGCACCATATATGCCAAGACTTCATGTACATTCTCCGAATTGCTCCTCACTCACTACTATATCACGAACAATTGCCCGGTATTCTCTTGAAACAGTTTACTCGTCGTTCATTCAGACAATATACTAAAAATTACATTCGTTTTCTCAAGATTTAAAAAATGTTACATGTAACGAAACGCGCACTTTATGACACACTCGAGCAATTCGATTGTCATGTAAAGAATAATCGATTTATTTATAATCCATAGATAACCATGTACTTGAAATACCGAATTAATCTGTGGAATAAAGAAGAACTATCCGCCCTTACCAAACCGTGAATCCTTTTCACTATACCACTGTACCATCTGAATGAAGCTCTTTTCCTCCAATTCCGCGACTTAACGACATTAACCCAGATTGCGTGACGAAGAAGACGGACCTCGACTGAATTTCCTGCAAAATGAGAAACGCGGCATCTTGTGGAAAGGGAAGAAAACGGGGAAAGAAAAAGAAGAAGGGACACGTCGATTCGAAGGGAGAGAAGAGACTCGATCGTGGTGGTGCACTGCACGCGAATTGCATTCGTAATCGCCCCGCGAGGCCTCTCCCTCTCCGCTTTCAGATTTCTGTCTCGGTTAAGAGCTACGTTCGGACTTGTGTGTGAGTCAGAAAACGACTCAGACGAGGTGGAATGGAGGAGCGGTCTCTTGGTTCGCTTGAAACGCGCGCGACTCGATATTATTCGCGATTCGTTTTCGTGTTACGTGTCGTCGAATCGTCCACAACCCCTTTCGAACCTCTTTCATCGTTCTCTCCTTTGCTTCTCCTCCGTTCGATCGATCGTGCCCCTTTTTGGTTCGATTTTGATCGCGAATTGTATCTTGCAGGCGTGTTGTGCTCGGTCGTGCGGGAAATTTGACACAAGTGTATTCGTCGATAAGACGAACGAGGAGAACGGTCCACCACCATTCGTGCGGGGAAATATTTGTATTGCGAGAATTTCGTCACTGTTGTCATGACATGTCTTCCGTGATAAACGAGTTTGTTGGAAGGCAGTTTACCGCAGTGTGAATTTATTTGTAGCGCGAGTTCCGTGTTAAGTCTGATTGATCGATTAGAAAATTTATCGATTGAAACAGTGTGTACAATGTGGATGCGGAGTCGAGTTTGGGTTTTATCGTGAGTGTGCATTTGTGGTGTATACGTAAGCAAATTTGTTAACCCCATCTCATCAATCTTTGATCTTGCTTTACGATGTGCATCCTATGACCAACATTGCCCTGTATAAAGATTCGCTGTACAATGCAGTTGTATATCTGCCGAACATATACTTTGATGAAGCTCTACGCTTTTCGATGTTGGAATCACAACGAATCTAGGAAGAAATACTCACTCATTTTTTTTCTTTAACAGTCTATTCTAACGTATAAAAAACGGTGTTACGATATAATAAATTGTCTAAATTACAAAGTGGTACGACAAAGACGAAGTAAAAATACATAGTCATATCTCGAAAAGTTAACATTAATTTTGACAAAAATTGCAAAAGTGAATACCGAAGTGTCATTTCGATCGTCTTATAGTAATTCTAGTGTTAAATAGTTTTTCCTCTAATAAAATGTCAAATCTCGAAATTTCATCAACAAAATCATCAAACCTTCTGAAACGTTTAATTTTGGATCTTCATGAAAGCATCCTGTGACACCATCGAATTATAACTGCAACGTTGTGGAGAATTGTCTGTCCCCAGTACTTTAATATCCATAATCTTCAAAACCACTCGAGACTATTAACGACAAAATTGTATCGAAGAGAAGGCACGCGCGGTGTCGTGGACAGAGGGAACGCACGTGTACACCTGCATCGACGGTGTCAATATTTGCGGAGGGCGAGCGGAAGTTGCCGGCGACACGGCATTGCATTCGTTGCACGCTAGATGCACTATTGAAGAAGCACCGAGACTTTGTGTGTACTGATCTCTCGACGAAGTCAGCATTCTCTTGATATCGAGAAAGAAGTCGCGTTTTCTGCGCTAAATGACGTAGAGTGCAGACATATCTGACAAATAATGACGAGTGAGTGAGGAATTAGGAAGATAAGATTGATGATACACGCTGTACCTTTTACAGACTTGTGTCTTGATTACGTTTCAACTTACAAAAAAGTATATCAAGTAATTGCTTTATGAGTCACGTGCTGGAAGATTTTTTAGACGACTCTAGTTTTTCAAAAGAAGCGCGTTAATTCTTCGAAATATAACTTTCATTACGAAATTATTTTGCAATCTCAGCTGCGCGGAAGTTATTTAATAAACCTCTGTCGTTCGTTTCGTGTGTGACATGTAAGCAATGAAACACGGGAGTCAAAGTGGAAGTGGCAATTTTGAAATTTACGAAAGTTCCGACAGCTTCGCGAACGAAATAGGTATCGATACAGAGATTTGAATTTTAACTGGTATTAAACTCCGCGATACAACTAATTCGTTCGATCGGCAATGTGAGTTTCGTTTCACGAAGTTGTTTGGGAACTAGTCATCGGGATTACGTGTTTTGCGATTAACTTTATCGAGAAATCATCCCGCCCGCCGTATTTCAAGCAATTGGATTTACCTTGTGGGAGTTCCTGCCAGTTTCAAGTTGGTAAGAGTTGAAATAACATTACCATTAAATACGTGACATCGACGATTAATTCGAGAAATTAACTTGTCTTATTAGTCACATCGCATTCCATTTAATTACATCAACTTAATTATCTCAACTGATGTTGTGAAAGAAGCGAAACTTCCGTGACGTTTGAATTAGCATTTTCAGAAATGCATGTACTTGTTATTTTGGTAGGTGTTGTACAAGTGAATCCGTGTTTACGACCGCGTGCAATCGCATTCTTGAAAAAGAAAAATGAGCGCAATTAACGAGGAGTCAAGAGTCAATTAGCGAGACAGGAGATAGCCTTGCGAAGTACGATCTACGTTACGTCACAGCTTCTGTATCACGCTTGTGAAATCACTTGGTCATTTCCTCTCAAGATCCTTTGTTTATATACTTATGTACGTTTCCGAATAAAGAGCGAAAGCCATATCTACAACTCGATTGATGTTGATAGTAACAGTGCACGATCAGCGCCTTACTGGTTTGTACAAACGATTAAAAGTAACGTGCTCGTTCATATACCTTATGGTTCATTTATATGAGGGATTAGAGATTAACTCTTACATAGCACAAGAGAGCCTCGAACAAGCCGTCAAATATAGTACTATGAATTTCACATTTTGAATCTTATAATATATAACGAAATTATTACAATTTATTATTTACGAAAAGTCGAAGGAACTTACATATTTTTTAATGACAAAGAAATAATTACATATTTTCTAAGTCGTTCGTTTTTAGTCTCCATTTTACTATACCGTGAAAATCTTAAGATTTTAGGATTAAAATGCGAGTTGCAAGGCATTTCTAATCCTACACCTGATAGACATAAAACATTCGTTAGATATTTCTCTATCGTCCAAACGTTTACAATTATTATTCCAAATCTTTCAACCCCTGTGTGATGCATACGTATTTCACATTATCCAAGCATCGAATATCATGGGAGACGCATCTCGTAATGAGTACATTAAATGTCAAACAAGCGTGGCGTATGAGACCGTGGAATGTCGTAAATAATTCGCGATAAATGATAAACGCGCAATGCCCAGGGTTTTGTCAGTCACGCTAGTCACGAAATGCTCTACAACATTGCTGGTTTCACACGCGCGATTTTCATCGTTCCATACCGACGATATTCCGGTCCGGACGTGAAAATCGTTCGCGTCGCGTCGCGATAAATAACCAACGACGATGACGGCGAATCAGAGCCGTATTTAATTCGCCGCGAAACAAGGCAACCGATATACGAATCAGACAGTTCGTTTGGCAGGACGCACGGGGTCGACGGGTTTTGCATCGGGATAAAAGCGCTTGACAGCCGGGAAAAATACGTGTGGTTTGGGTTAGACGATGCGAGTCGTTCGCGTGTTTCAAGTGGCTGCGTGCGACACGCACGTTCGACATCGTGATTTACATTGTTGGCCACTAGCCAACATTGTGGAGCCTCGTATACGCCGAGGCTCGCGTTCCTGCTGCTCCTCGTCTTTTCTTCGAGCGCATAGCATCGCGTGCGATGTTTCCCTTTTACAGTATCGAGGATAACGCCCAGAAACCACGATTTCCCTGTCATCATTTGCAAATATATTGATGCTTGAAAAATCTATTTACACAATACTTTTCCTCTATGTTACCTTTTATAGGTAACGAGATTGTAGTTGGCATAAGCGTGAATGAATATTCTAATTGTGAAATGAAGTCGATGCTAGTTGATTATAAGGCAAGTTAAGTTTACTATGTTTTGAAGATTTTATATTACCATATTTTAATGTTCTAAATCAACAAATGCCAAGCGTCTTATGGATGTGAGCGCACATTATGTTATTGGGAAGAATTATTTGGAAAGATTAATTGTGTTGAGGTCGTGCTTTTAAAGATTCTCTCATAGATCATTCTCTATCTGAGAGATACAGAAACTTTAATCCTCGACACAGTATCAGCTTTTGCTTGGAAACTATACGAATATATGAAAAATGTTCAATTTTGTTGTTCTATATTAAAATAGATATCCTCGGGTTTAATGAAATTATAAATGATTGATGAAATAGATGCGAATTTATGATGCTATAATTGAAA
This sequence comes from Bombus vosnesenskii, assembly GCF_011952255.1. Taxonomy (NCBI): domain Eukaryota; kingdom Metazoa; phylum Arthropoda; class Insecta; order Hymenoptera; family Apidae; genus Bombus; species Bombus vosnesenskii. The sequence goes on from NW_022883063.1 coordinate 7,945, forward strand.
GAGGGGAAAAGGGAAGGATAGAAAAGTGTATCGAGTTTAAAATCCATTAGTGTATTCAGCAATAAGATTACCTAACATATCTCGTATCTTAAAAAATGTATCTGAGATGATAGAAACCAGGCAAGAGAATAATGGTCAGGTATTCGTAAGACAGAATAGTTAAGCAAACACCTTCAAGAATTGTGTTTTCCATGAACATCCCTCTCGTACATAGAGAAGGTTGGGTTGTCAAGAATTTATTATCTAAGGTTTGACATAGATAAACGTTGTTCTCTTTAGAATAAAAATCAATGTAATTCTTCTTTAATAATCCAATTTATACAAGTTGAATTTTATTAAAGTAGTACTTGAAATTCAAAGTTTTGCGTTCGAGACACTCGTAATTAATGCATAATTCATGCAGTTTCATTACCGAACACGTCAGCATAAAAAATCTGACGTGTCAAAAATCGAAGGAGTGAAACGCAGCTCGCAAATTAATTTTTGTGAATGAAACTCTCGGGAGTTCTAATACATCGTTCACGGATGTAGGCGCCAAGAGGAGACAGGAACCGATAAGAAAGTTCCACGTCTTTGATACGAGAAAAGTTGGCCCGTCGCGCGAGAATACCAGGGCCATCAACCATCGCACCCTCGCGCTCCAACATTTCTCACTATCGCGGTTTCTTATATGCTTCCTTTATACGACCGTCGATGGCGCACGGTGATGAGAAATATTGAAAAGTAACGGCCATTTCGCGACGAAAGTTCCTGCTAACACTTCTCTGAATTTACCGCGCAAAAAAGTCTCCCGCCTTCCAACATGTTCTAGAAATATAAACGAATTCATCCATCGTGAAACTCAAAGTTTCTGTTTGAGGATATACTTGACCACTTTGAGAGCTTTATCACGAAGTACGATAAATTGGAGAAGCGATATTGTACGCTTGAGAAAGATTCGGAAAGATACGATCCCTATTTTATATAATTCAAGTAACATTTAGCAATTCCAAATATATTTAGCTTCTTTTACCCTCTTTCCAATCGCTGGAATAATCTGATTTAACGAGCGACAATCTGATCAACCATATTTTCTCTACTACCCACGATTGAAATATCAGAGAAATAAATCGATAACAATCGTACGTTTCCATAGAAAAAAAGTCTAGTTTAAAAGTATCGATTCGATTCGACTGGTACTGATTCCCGTATAGATGTCAAGAACAAAAAATTCCTCCGCGCTGGTAGTAGTTAGCGTATAAAAAATCCAGAAAAAGAAATGAAAAAAAGAAGGAAGGGGCGAGCGACAGAAAAGATCGTCGAGCGTGGACGTTTCACGCAGAGAATGACAGCCAACTCGTCGTACGATAACAGTCGCAACAACGTTTCGATGTTGAAAAGATGTCTCGTGGGGAATGAATCGCACGGCCGATGCTCGTCTCGTTCCTGTAAATTCGCCTTTGTGTCCGCAAAACTAGTCTGCAATCTCTGCGGGCGCAGCTGCCCCTGGGCCTGCGAAATATCGCGATATTTTGTCCGATAATAGTGACCACAGAGCATGAAAGCACTATTATAAAGGATGAGAATGTAGTTGTGAAAAGCGTGCTACTGCTGTCATGAGAATCGTGACAAGAGGAAATCGGCTTGCTATCTTTATATTTATGCCTGTTAGCCATAATTACGACGATAATGATTTCATTATTGTCCATAACAATTTCAAGTATAGCATTCTATATCACGTTGAGCATTATAATACATTATAAGATTGTTGGATATTATAACACATGTAATAAATGTATCGGTGCGGTACAATAGCATATAGTTTTCCTTAGTTACGGGTAAATTAGTACACAGTCGAAAGCAAATTGATATATTTATTTACTCTAAAGTGAATTTTTTCACTGATCGCTATGAGGTTTTTAACGTAAAATACTAAATGAAGTGAAACCTTTCAGATTTCCCAATAAATGAAACCAATGGTATCCTAATGGTTATATGCATATCAATTCTAACTATGCTGACTTTAGTTTTCCATTATGGTATAGTATTTGATGAAGGAATAAGTTATAATTATTCGTCTGATTCAATACACATATGTACACAGTCTACGTTGAGAATTAAACAGTGGAGCTTGAGAAATCGACACTAATCGAAAACCGGGACCACAGCAGAGGCTGTTGTTGATATAAAGAGACAGTTTCTCGATGCTACTGTCAATATCGGTACACTTCCTGGGAATATGCTCGCACGAAGTGCGTTCTCAAGTGTAAAGATAGTCTGGTTGCGCGAACCGAGGGTAAACACTCTTTGCGGCGGACATCGTGCAAATTTACATAAGTCGGTTGCATTTTCTCGACGATTGAAATTTCTGGATGCGGCGTTTACTCTCGAAGTGAAGAATCACGAGGAGCAACCTTTCGCTTCACTTTGGATTCGTTGCTTAAGTTGGGAGAGCGCACTCGAGGAATGAAAAAGGAACGAAAGTTTTTTGGAAATTGAAACTTCGCTGGCACGAGTCACGTTTAATCGCCGAAGAAGAAAAGGCAACAAACTGAGAATCGATGGAACTACTTCGAATTTATTACTTTCTAATTGCGTCACTTTTCCAGCGGATTACAAAGAGTCCGACGAGAACAATTCTGCGAATATCGGCCATCTTTCCCTCAAAATTAATAACTTCGAGGTAGATTTATATAACTTCTAGATAGTCTTTGGTCTTTTATTGCCCGCTACCACCGCATAGTTGCAGATTTATTTGCCTCTTTTCGACCATGACCTTCGACGAAGCCGTAAATCGAAAGATTTTTCTCACGATCGCTCAAAACTTTCGCAAAAAGTTTGCGCTTCTTGGGCGAGGATGCGGCGCTGATGCTGCTGCATGCTCCAACTGGGTCATAGAAATCTTCCGCTCTAGGCTACGTTGTGTTTGAAAGTTTCCTTCCTGTTCGAGTTGCTTCGAAAATAACAATGACTCGATGAGACAAACTTCTGCTCCCATTAACGACTCGATATGCGGTTTTGGGATATAAAAGCGAGACTTTGTGAAGCTGTGCATCTCAACAGTTCTGTGTTTATTAATTCAATCCATGAATTTTAAACGTAGAGACTTTTGCTTTAAAAATTGTATTTTTTGTCTACACGTTTCACTAGATATTTTCTAGGGACGAAGCTACAGCTATTATGCTCATAAAATATTTGGAATTGAAATGCATACAAAATTTCCGCCGAATATATGTTGCACTCGTAAAATATTTGAAATTGAAATGTGTAAAAGAGAAGTCAGATAATTAATCGTGGAGAAAAATAAAAGTAAAATGCATACATATTAGACGAATTAAATATTCATCAATATTTTTCCGATATTAATTTTGCGGTTTACGGTAGCAAATAAAATTATTCACGTTTGCCATTGGTAAGTATCTCTGTCAAATGAATGTTAATATTAGCAAAGTTTAATATTTGATTCTACTATTTAGTGATTAAAAAGTTCCGCGTCAAATGCGTCCATACATGGTGCGAATATCAAACACGAAAGAAAATAAATTAGCTTTTTCGATTTACTGGTTATGTAAACTCTCGTAGCTACGGCCCATCAAATTTATTAAGGAAGAAACTTTCATGCGTTATCGAATCGATAATCGATAAGCTTCAAAAAATATTACGCTACAATGTAACAACGCAAGGTTCGAGTAGCCAATCAACAATACTCGCGTTAATTCAAAGCATGATTCGCAATAATTTCGATGGAGATTGCATCGTCAGTCATAATACAATTTTCGCATGGAAATCGGACGTGTAACGTATAAAGTACGAGAATAAATCTTCGATTCGCAAGATTAAAAAAAAAGATTGGAAATTATGACAATGATAAATTCTACGTATGGTTGAAACATTGTGTTAATTTAGCGAAATGGAATGTATATTTTCTTCGTAATCCTAATTTCGTAAATGTATTTTATTAGAAATCATACTGTCGTTTTGTTAGACGACTGACACAAGAAAAATACTTTCTTCGGCAATTTACGTTTAAAATAGATAGTTTGAAGTAGAAAATTAATTAATTGATTAAATTTACTTATTTTAAAATTTAGCTGACAGGCTTTAAATCTTGAGTCTTTGATAAAATATTCTGACATTGTCCTTGTCAAAATGTTATAATTTTATTCGATAATTATATGGCACTATCACTCTGAATTAGATTTATCATTTAGATTAGATTTATTAAATTTATCATTTTTCTAGAAAATCTTTTTATGAATACATAAGTAAATTTTATTTGAAAAAGAAAGACACAAAATTTAGATGGCAATTTGAGAAGCTACGAAATCTTTTATTCGACACGTATTGTCCATTACGATATACGGCAGCCGTGACTCGATTCTTTCATGTCGATTGTGCAAAAACCACGATTCTGATTATGAACGACTGTATCGTTCGATATGTTCTTCCATTGTTTTAATCTCATTCCTACCTGGACAGCCGATAATCGTAATAACGAAACACTAGGACATTTTGCATCGGTAGTAGATTACAAAATATCTCGACGTGTGGTTACAATATCGACAAGAACGAAACGTATATGTCTAGCAAGGATTTTATATCTCAGATCGGCAATTAAGAATATTTATAGAGTATTGTTTTATAATGTATTTGGCAGATTAACTACTTGCTCGTTCTTCGTAGAAAGTATCGAGTTGAAAAATGTTTACTGCAATGCTATAACGCCTTTATTCCATTATAAGCAAAACTACGATAAAATTAAAGTACGTAACTTATGAATTGAGCGTTCTTATTAAGATCTACCGTGTAGCTGTCGCTATTAATGTTTCCGAGAGTTTCTACCTTAAATCGTGATTTCGGTCTCGAGGTGTTACTAGGATTAGCCTAATAACACTTTGCTAAGCTCCGAGGCGACGATGTTCACGATCAAAACGACCCTGTTTCATTAAGTTCTGTGTATCGCCTCAAAGATAGTGCTTGTAACATTTCTATTAGAAAACAAAAATGTCAAAATTCTAATTTTTTCAGTGGAAAAATTGTTGTTAATTACGTCATTTAAAATGATAAATACAGCATAACGGACATACTGAAATGAAATAACACGATACTCTGAGTTTAATTCGTCATCTCCAGAATTTATTTTTTATAGTTTATATTTCATTAAGAAACTCACATCCACGGTAGTGCCATAAGAGGAGCAGTATCAACTATAACTTTACCAATTTAAAAAATATTCTAGTAACAACAGCACTCTCCTCTCGCCATAAGAACGTTTCGTCGAAGATAACGGAAACCTCCATCATCAGTATCGATCAGCTCTCCTCTCTTCGTCAAGTTTCGCTCGAATCACCAAATTATCGTGATAAAAACCTACTCATTAAAAGTACAAAAAATCCCAATAGACTTAAATTCTTGATCTCGAAACGTCTCTGATATTACCAAACGATGGATTATAGAAGATTGAAGAAAACACGTGGAACGTATCAACACGTTTACTCACGTCAAAATGTAATGCCATGAATGCAGGTAGCAGCAGACAGCTATTGAAACTAACAGCCGGAGATATCCTGCGTTAACGAGAACTCACGAGGTCCGTTTTATGAAGCGTAGCTAACGACACGGCGCGAGGTTTGCTGGCGTGCTAACTCGGTGCATACGTGTTCGTTTACGAGGTCCGTTGTTTTCGTGGCGTCGTTAACGGTAATAACATGGATCTAAACGTAGTGTGTAGAACGCTGGGTCCGCGCGGGCACGATCGCAGCCGGGTTCCCATGTGACTCGACTAGAGTACGCCGAAGGATGCATCATTGTTCATGCCCGAAGATCAGCATTCCGGTGTTGGAGGGGCTAGAAATAGGTGTATAGTCGGAATTCCTCGGTCGTTACGACGTCGTTACGAAAGCTGCGGCGGCAGTGTCGTCATCTGGTTCTGTGGATGAAAATTTTGGATGGTTAGAGAACGTGTGTCGAGTTTACTCGAGACGAGTTAACGACGATCGAGAAATAATCCAGAGAACCGAGTCGTTGCTCGCGCGAATGTCTCGGTTTTCGACAATTCTGTAAACGCGTTTCCCGATGGGTTGCATTTCAAGATTTTCTGGTCTATGAGAAACGACTGGGTTGTCCTCGAGGCGCGGTAAATATTGGGTGGCGAGCGATGCAATTTATTTGCAGGCGATCGAGAAAAACATCGACATCGATAATGGAAGAGAGCAAGGCTGGGCTAAATATCGCGAACCAGTTGGAAAATTCATGCGGCAAACAAGTACGTGCATTCCTTGGATATTCCATCACGAACGTAATGTCTATATCCTGAATAATGCCGCGGATAATCTCACCTGGTAACGAACCGAAAGCCGTGCAAACAACGCGAAACTACGTTGATATTTGCCGACGGAAGTGGCCATCGTGGGTCCACTATCGGAGCTGCCCGCAGCCTTCGGGAAATTACAACTGTCCTATGGCGAATCGTGTGGTGCTCAATAGGTTTCGATACATCTGACGTGATTCCTATTCTTGCGATATCGATTTACGGTCGACGAGATGGCAGCTGTGTACCTCACGATGATCTAGTCCATTGTTTCTTATTAGGTGAGCATAAACTTGTGTCATGTAACTGTAATAATTAGAATTTGTAGTAATATTCTCGTTTCAAAGGTTATTGCAATATATTTATCTTACTTTACATTTTACCTTACTTTATTTTATTTATTTAAGCAAGTACACATATGTACATTTTTCTATACACATTCATACAAACTGTGTTTCCTTATATAAAAGGAAGTTATAGCATAGCAGACTTTCCCGATTTTATTTACCGCTTTTTTTGTAAGCTTCGTCTAAACAGGAAATACAACTTGCTCCATCTACGATAGATATCGTAAAGCACAGACTTAAATTTGAGCTTCTTGCGCTGTCAGGAACGTCGATACCATAGTTGGAGACGGATATGAATTTACGTTTTCTACGCTCTTTCGCGGAAACAAAACGACATTCAGTTTATCGATCGCGAGTGCGAATGTCATAAACGTTACGATAAAGGAAGCAAAAGAAATATTTTAGTTAATTGTTTTCGAACGATAGAATGTAGGGTTTAATTAACATGCGTTTGACACATCGTCCATAGTGATACAGTGAAGGTACCAGAGATTTGTTGGATGAGGATAGTCAATTGTTTAATTAACCGTATTCACGCATGTGTTTCGTTTTAATTAAATTATTACGAAAATTATCCCGAAATCGTTCAAGCAAAATTATGAAATTCGTGGAAACTCGATGTCGGCTACTATGAAATTTTTACCGCGACTGAATATATCGTCGTCGCTTTCTCGCATGGCGATCCACGATAAACGAGATCGATTGAACACGGAATACGCGGCGACAGGTTCTTTTTGCAAACAGAGCGTCGCGATAAACAAGCCGTCGACGAAATTGCGCATTCAAAATGCACCTGCTTTATTCAGCGAGCGGAGGCAATAATCGAGAACGTAATTAAAAATCACGTCTATGTATTTGACGCGAGAACGAGTTTCATCGTGGACTCCTTCAATCGACCAAGCATCGAAATGGTTCATTAGAGTTAAATTAATTGGTCTGATGAATAATACGAGTCTATCTGAACGATATCGAGCGTAATTATTTGTAGCTTGACGTATCGTCGAATATCAGCCTCTTGGTTTCTAAGTGAATCGCGAACTCGATAATAAACTGAAGGTGTTAAATACAGATATCATATCTAATAATGCTAGGCTTTATGCTCATAATCTGTAACCCAATTAGTGATATATAAAGGTACAAAGAATTTCAAAATAAGATGTAAAATGTGAAGTAAAACGTACAAAATATCGCTTGTGAGATGTTAAAAAATTAACCCTAAAACTGAGCTATTTATTGAAATGTATCTCCTATAATTTCATAATAACATAACTATATGGGAGAAGGATAATATTACAAATCAAATAGTACTTTAATCATTCTTCTAACAGTAAACGATACACATAAATATTTACATGATATCTTATCCGAGGTTCCCAAAATCTGAAGATTCTTAACTAAATTCTATGACTAACAAAGTTTCCATTTTAAATAATTGACTGATTAACAATTTTCTATTTCAAACTGATTACCTGAAAAAATATTCTCTGTTATGCCTGCCTTTCGTCGAGCAAACAGTATGCGACTTTCAAATCACGTCTCGTTATAGACAGTTAAAACTATTAAAAATCCATCGTCAAAGAATCAAATAATCTGCATCCCATCTCATCTACATCTTCACACTTGCATCACCAACATCCACCACATAAACAATAACGAAGGAAAGGAAGAGATGATTACAAAGGGACAGAGCGCTATTTTGACGATGCTTTCGTACAGTTTGGCCCAGCAGTCGCCACAAAGATTTCTCTTCCATCGATATTACGGACGTTACGCGCACGTTCATTCCGAAAGAAGGGTCGCGTTATGAGGCTACGACTTCTGACATCGGCTTTCAACGGGTTTTTCATTCCGTGCTGGAATATTTGCACGGGAACGGGCGAAAACAGGCCGCCATCGTTGAGAGATTTCTATTCGCGCCGGCCGCGTCTGTTTGCCTTACACCGCGCGACTTTTCCTCTCTTCGTCGTGGTTTAAACTTGCATCCGATGCTACGTAGTGCCTGGATCTGCCCCTCAGTTCTTATGAAAATAAACCAGGATTCTTTCGAGCCACGTGTTTTTCCTCGACTTCGTACACTTCGTTCTACTCGCTTATATTGACTGAAGAAACTCTCGCCTTCGCGATTTGCTGCTGCTCTGTCCCGTGCCAGGATTTATTCTCGATGTTGATAAACGAAGGATTCCTGGCGATTTTTACTTTTCAGCTAGCGCGGAAGTTGATGTAAGGGTTGGAAAGGAATGAAAGATAACCACGTGAATTTGTATCTGCATACTTTCTCTTAAAGGAAAGTTTGGATTATGTAAACGAGATTTTGTAATAAGGGTGACAAGTAGGTGTTTGTAATATGTTTAATACAACGGACATTTGCATGACTAGTATACAGATATATTATAGATATAGCACAATATTTAGTCGGCGACTAATCAGGATTATCTACAAATCTCCTAATGCAAAGCAAATGTTTGTTACGTAACGTGCATATGTATACGTTACACGACACGTTAAGAGGTTAACACATTGGTGACCAACTATTTCATCTAAGTATACTAACACGTGTCACACTATATTACGATGATAACTGACACGACTTTGTGATTCAACAATTTTACAACTAACAATTTAACACTTATACGTTTATGTATTACTTGTTATTATTTATACATTTATACGCTTATACATTGTATATAAAAGTACGAGTGTACTCAGAACTAATCTACAATATGTTTATTGAAATGTTAAAATAATTCATAGACTCTGTCCGAGAAGTGACATTGGTCGTTGTACTTTGATAATTATTATAAAACAATCGAAAACTATAAATGTCATCGACTAATTTCGAAACAAAAGAACCGGCAGGCAAATTAATATTGCGAGTCTATCCTTTAAGATTCAATCAACGCGATATCCTGTTTGCGTTTGATCCAACTACGCGCTTTACTGTATGCAGACAATTATAATTAAATTTCCCTCGGTCGGGACCAATTATCCTTCCTTTACGTTTCCGTCTCGGACGACCGTGGTTGCGACAGCCTTGGTTATCCAGCAAACGGACCTTTATAACTGTTTTAATTACAGACACGATTTCAGCCCTAATCACGACCTTCATAGCACTCTAACGAGATCGCACGACGAGAAAACGCAGGAATTTGTTTCAGCGCGTCTATTAAATGTTTGTATATTTCATCTCAGATTGAGGATCTAGAATGGTAAACCACGTGAACACTAAAAAAGTAAAAAATATTTCCATTAATTAAAAATAAATTTTGCGCGAAATGCAGTGAGAAAGTTATAAACGCTAGAATAATTTTATACATTTTACATTTTAGGGTCATAGCAAGATTAAGCAATGATTATGATTAAAGATTTAACTACTTTTTAGCCATATGTTTTCTTGTTAAATCTACAAAGTCTGATAAATGTTAAATATCTACGGCTTTAAAGTGATAAACGATGTAAGTGTCAAAATTAATAGAAATGTCTCTCTTATTTCTAGCGAAAATTTCCATTTCTGCCAGTTAGATTGTTTACTATTCTCACTCAATTCGTGGACGAGACGTTTTCCGCCTTTTCCTCCATTCTTTCGTTCGCAAACTTTTTAATTCCACTTCTGTTTGTTTCCGATGCCTTTAATTCCCGTGTGCCTCTACCTTTTTCGCAACGAACCGATAATTGCAATAGTTTTAATTGTGGAAAGAATGGTTTGTTAACACGTTGCTCTCAGAACGAAGGAAAATGTTTCGTTTCTCTCCGTTTACAATTATCGTGATCGATGTTCTATTAGTTTCTCAGATCGAACTTGGATGTTATTGGACCATTGACCCTTCGTGTTCCGAAGAGCTGGACATGTTGATTACTTCTTAAGTTAAAGTGTTTATTCGCGTTCACGACACTTTCTTCGTATAGAAGTAATTTGCTATCTGTGGACTTTTAACTGAAAATTACGAGCAGCGGCGGCGATGCAGAAATTTGCATAAGCGAAAATCTCGTCAGTCTGGCGTGAATTTTAAACAAGTCATCCCACCGTGTTATCCGGTATGTTTTACTTGTTCGTAGAGTATGAAATAAACTGGTGAAATCGATGTTGGTAATTAAACATTATTAGGATTTTAACAAATACAAATTTGCCTTTCAACTACTCGTGAACTAATAAAGAGAAACGTAATGTTACAAAGTGGCTCCAAAAAGTTGAATATTCAATTCCACTTGAAAAATTACTTTCCTGTTCCTGGAATTACATGACAAATATCCTCTCGCTTATTTTCGTTGAGATGCAAATTTTTGCCGACTCTTCTCTCTATAAAATAAATTTTGAAACTCGAATAGAGTCAGCAAGCGTACCATTATCGCCACTTTAAAATATTCCATTAGCTAATATTCAAAATTTGAGTAATTTTCTATTCCAGATTAACGCTTTATAATCAGTGGACAAGGATTGAAATAAATATTGTTCGAATTTGATCTTATTATTACGTGATATCATTAGCCTGTAAGTAATATAACCGGAAACAGTAATTGTGCAAAAAATCGATGAAAGATTAATATAAATTATTTGTATATCAAAATCTAATCATTTGAAAATTAGCTCACACATTCATTGTACATTCTTGTTTGTCGATTATTTACACACACTTTACACACTTTAGATGAGGTGTGTAACACTTTAGATGTGGAGAATTTGAGCAAAAATATGTGTAATTTTAATTTCCAATTTAAAAATTTCATTCTATCTTCAAAGAGCAATAAAAAAAAATTATTCAAAACATTTTGTAATTTTGACTGTTCTGTATCAAGAAAGTATCGTGTTACATTGCTATATAATCTTTTTCTATTACAAACTGCTACAGCAGATATCCTTTTCTTTTCTAAAGTAAAATCAATTCATAATCGTAACCTGGTTGAAGAGGTAGATTTATAATCATACATCCAGAAAAAAGATTTTTTTATTACATAAAATATCTGTTCTCTACTAAATCTCAGCATAGTAACTGACGAAACGGAAGAGAGGATAAATGTTTTCCGTGTGACATTTATGAAAAAATGTGAAAATTGTACTTGGTATCGGCATTATTTAGTTAAAAGGTCGCCATGTGTAGTTAGACTAAGAAATAAATATTCAAAATATTTCAACTGAGCCAGGGAAAGTACTAACAAAAATTTTATAAACAGACTGTTACTCACCTCGGATCACCTGATATCAAGTTTCAGCAAAACTGCACGTTATATGCATTTTGTTATCTTTGTCTCGAATCCTTATTCAAATGCCGCACTGTGCAACGTGAGAATGTGCAAACATGCCTGCGAAACTAGCCTAACCTACGCACGTGGCCCGCGAATTTTGATTTTTGTCCCGAATCCTGATTCAAATGTCGTATTATGCATTCCTTCGATACAGTGGAACTCGTCAAAGCAACCGTATCTATAGTTTGAAACGCTCTATACCGTATAAGCGCAGAATTGTTCACCGCGGCGGCGAATAAATTCACATCAAGGGCTCCATTCATTTTGCATTCGAGTCATAAATAAACAAGACGGCCACGGGGTGCGAGAGGAAAACGAGGAAAACGACGCGGAGAATGAAAAACGGCGATGTATTCTTCGAGCTCGTCGTCGCTTGAACAGATGCAGCGAAATGTCATGACACGAATGTTACACGCTATTTGCATAGAGGCAGAATCAGGAATGAAATGAATAGAATTAACATTAATTCGTATGGCACGCTGGTTTAATCGTAGCTCGATATTAATTGCGCATTCCGTTGCAATCGAAATTACACGTGCCTCGATGCGACGCGGCGTTTTCCTCCCTGTCGAATCCGACAGGCGACGGTCACGGATTGTAAAATTTATTGGCGATACATTCTCCAGTATCCTTTGATGTCGTGCGATCGACTGAACTACGTTTCGTTTAATGTATATCGGCGAATTGTTTCAATTCCGCAAAATCAACCAGTTCTATTGAACAAAAGCTGACATTAGATTCCTCTGTATTTATTGTATTCCCTTGTCTTTTGTTCTGGGAGAGTGAACTACATACTACATTTAGCACAGAGGAACACGAGGAAAGAGATGAAATTTTTCACTCACTTCAATCACCACTCGTGAAAATCGATGTGGTTTTTGCGAATCAGATACGCAGATCCGACATTTCCACTAGCCCGGGATAGTTTTCACGAGAAAATATCCATTTATTGGAATTAATAGATGGGCGAAACTTGGTACGCTGGCTAATTGGGACACGCGTATTCACAACGCGTTCGATCAGTTCCCTATCAATGATCACGACCAACTGGAACAACCGAACTATGGCCCTTTCAAACTCGTATCAATCCAAAGAAATGAATTTTACGGTTGTTACATTGTAGAAATGATACCATTTTTCGATATTGATTATTATATTTAATCAATTTATTTCATTTTCTGTTACAGGTAAGTGCTGGTGATTCATCTTTGCTTTGAGGCAACATTTTCTTTTCTGGTATGTCTTGTTTGACTGATAATGTTATATAATATTACACAATATTTTATAAAATCCAAAATGCAAATACGAAAGTTATAATGTACAGTACCGCTACAATACCACTATAATTATTGAATATACATTTCGTATCCTATTTCGTTTCTACTATAAAAGACAAGTAAGAGATTCTCAGTATTGCTAATACTTCTACGTAATCAGAATGTTAATAGGTTTTTTTTAGTGGAGTAGCGAATACTGTTTCGATTGTATAATATTATTGTTTAGAAATTGTGCTTATCTTAACTTGTTAATCAAAAACTTCTATAATTATAGAATTAAAAGTTAGTAAGGAATAATAAATTCCAACTAGGTCGATTACTCCTCACAAATATAGATGTGACATAATGTATTATCTCGAACGGAAATAATATGACTCATTAAAAAATGGATCTATAAATGGAGAAATGGTTTTACCAGCACGAACGGTAATGTACATGTACTACACATAGTGTTGCCAATCAAGGTATTGGCATCAAATATTACTCATACTTCCGTTCAATGTAATGGAAGTAATTTAGTTGCATGGGTCCATCAATCTATTTATCCTAACAAAATATTTCCGCGAGAGCTAACAAAACGCGACAGACAAAACGATCGAAGAATTTGCGCGATCGTGTTCTCCCTCGGGCGAGAATTTGTTCTCGTTGAACGGGAAACTTGTAAAGTGGCGGAAGTTGGGCCATTTTCCGAGTCCGTAGAGGCATGCGCGTATTCCGTACCGGTATCTCTGAATCCCTCGAGGAGATCCGAAAGCGATTTGTGGCCAGAAGAAAACGGTCACTTCTGTAAGGTTACTCGCTAGACCTGTCTTCAGGAAACTGGAAAACAAGCAATATTCCTTCCACCATTTCAGCGCCCAAATTTTCTCTCACCTTTTCCTTGGCCTTCTTTTCTCTTTTTGACGTTCAAAACCCACTCGCTGAAACTGCCCGCAAAGTTTTTCAATAGCCAAAGGCGGAGCACGGCTTTTATCTTGCCTGAAGTTTCTATAATTCAAACAATTTTCGCTTTTTGCTGGCCGCAATCTTGCCTTCAACGTACGAAATTGGATTTTCAAAATTGGCCTGTCCATGCGTCCTTCTCTTTTCATTCCTCTTTGCTTTCGTATTTTATTGAATTTGTATTCATACGGCTGTGAGAAATAACAGGATACAACGTTGAAGAAACGAGATTGAAGTACGCTGTTCGATTCCTTTTATTAGTTATTACATAGTTTTATGATGCCCGATATGAAATGAGCTTCGCAGAATTTTACTTCTTGAACGTTTGACGCCATTAAGTTCGATAGAGGTGGAATTAGAGGCGCTAGGAGAAAAGAACTCGTCACGAGAAAAACTGGAATCTCGACTCAAAGCAATTCCGCTAATCGGAAGTTAAAGGTAGCAAAATGACATCTTGGCGGTTATCCAGGAGCGTTCCTAACGACACTTCGCTTCCTTCTTGTAATTAGACGTCTTAACCATTAATAGATCTAATTTAACTGCTTACGCGTTTCCCCTCGGCGAGAACCACGCAGACACACACGTTTGCCAAGTATCGAGTCTCTGCTCATCATAGTTCAATTTGCTTTTCGTGGCGAAGTTGCGATCTTCAACTCCGACTCGTCGCGTTTCGAGTTAATTGCCCGAAATCAATGTGAAAAGCAATTGAAAATCGGAAATGGGTAAAACGAATCGTGATAATATAATTCATTTTATGACTTCGATATTAATTTTTTATGTAAGAAATGAATCAGAATGTTATTAGTATTCTATGTTATATTTTATAGTGATAGTTTAATCACGAATGGTAATATTAGATGTCATTTGAAGGAAAAGTAGAACAAGTGGAAACGTAAAGTAGTACAAGTTAATACTTATGCAAATATATTTTTCCAAAAAATAAATAAGCACAGGAAATGATACATAATATCTTTGCCTACGTTGATGAAAAATATGTGTTCCTTCATAGTGACATCAAATGTTTCAACTTTCGCAGATTTTTCCATTAGAATTTAACTTTATCCTCATTTTTCACTCGAAATAAAAAATAAATAACGGTAGTAATTGCTAAGAACATAAGGAAATTATCGGAATTCATCATCTCCAAACTTATAAACGATTTCGGTTCTGGTTTAAAGTGACCCAAATCTACAATCACCGACATTTACAATTAAATCGTATTTCGATTTTTCGATTGAGGTTTGACCGAAAACGACACCGGAAAGAAGAATAGCGGTTTAATATAATTTTCTGTCACGCGAAACGGAAGGGGAGAAGAGGTCGAATTGCCGGACGTCGGATCAGTATGGGACTTTATTAATTGACAGGAACAGGCACGAGATAAATTCGTCGGTTCTCCATTGAGGGGACGGGACACCCTGACAGTCTCTCGGATCAGATTGATACACAAAGAAAAGCGACATTCATGATGGAAGCATTTTTAAAAGCTCTCCCAACCGCGTTCAGACCGTGAGAAACGGTCGATTAAATCGAGGCAAGATGTAATAGCTGTGTGAAATTGAGGTATGCAAAATTTGAATAGGAACGTAGAATTGGTCAAGTAAACGTTCCCAGTGAAATTATTATACTTCGCCAATGAAAATATATCAATTAGAATTTATTAAAAAGACTGGCAACTGCGAGACTAATTTTGGAAAGGCATGTTAGAAATCGGAATTCTGACTTGCAACATACTATAGAACAGATATATCGCACATACAAAAATCTTAGGTCAATTATACCAGCTGCAAAATTGGAAATAATCAAGAACGTATTGAAGACATCAAGTAATACGCTTACGCTACTAATAGAGTATTTAGAGTTTTATTGAAAGATGGGTGCAATTTAAGATACATAATCTACATCAAACGCCAAAGTTTTATTAGAAACAGTAGATATCGTAATACTTTTGAATGGAGGTATACATAATCGTCAAAATCTCAGTAAGAGACAATATCAGTTTTGCTTAAAGCAGGTGCATATCTTTAGTCATTGCAAAAATAAAATATTCAAAATTTCTAATTTTTACGTATTAGATAAACTTTGATAAGGAAACAGAATTGAAACACAGATTCGAACCTCTATAGTTGATCAAAAATCAATAAAGTACGTAGGATCACTGAAGAGTAATATATCTCGCCACGCTATTCGACCAATCGATTAGAATTTTCCGTAGAAGCTATCAAAGCTAGAGCTAATTAGAAACACAAACGGACCGTTAATCCAAAATATATTTGGGGATCGATGAGCACGAGTCGGAGCGCTCGGTAAACGTGCATCAAATTAATAATCAACAGCAATTAATTAATATCGTTGCCTAGAAATAGCCGATGATGTATTTTAAGTATCGCAAAATGATTCCGGACGGCATAATGATCCGACAGCTGGAAATGATCGGACAATTATCGAATGTCTCTATTATTATAGTATGTAAACGGTTGGCAAGTAATTAGAATGACAAGCTACGAAATTACCAATTAATTTGCGGCAATTGGTTTATTCCTGGTCTACCAGAGAAGGAGAACACCTGTGACAGAAGGAGAGAGAGGGACACGCTATAGTTTGCTCGTCGCATCACGTAACTGATTAGAAATAAAGACGATCGTTATAGAAGGTGGAACAACCCCTTTGCGAATCAAACGACTGCCTGTGACCTTGTTACGTGGCGCACTTCGCGAATGATCAATGACAGTCATATTATCGTTCCCTAATTGCATAACAAACACCTGTAGGGTATACTTGACTTGCGTTAGATTGGCTTCCAACAGGTTTTTATTCCGAAAATTAAGCACGAGACGATGACAACAATAAGATAGAAAAATAGATATGCGAAATTGTGAATTTTATGGAGGACTAAAGACCAGACGCAGTTATGTAGATTATTGTTGTCTTAATTCTCGTAAATGTGAGTGTGAGCAACTACTGATTTAATTGTTTATATTAAAATTGCACAGCTAATTCTATAAGCTGTTTGCTCTTGCGAGTGCATTTTCCATTCCGTCATACACCTCGAAGATTCAGATTTGAAATTCTAATTCAATATATAATTTTGGTTTGACTTATTTGCAAATTACCTATCATACAGATTCTTTTGATAAATAATTAACTGCTCATTTGTTCGAGCCTTAATTGAACAATTTAATTATCAACAGACATATCAAAACGGAGCTGGAATAGCAGAAGGAAACGATAGAGGTGGAAATAGACCATATCGTCGTTGCGTCTCTGGCGATATACATGTATGGAAAATTGTATTAGACATGCATACATAAACATGAATCAAGGGGACGCCGAGAACGGTGGAACTAAGCTGCGAAACTAATAATTAAATTCCTCTGGCCGGGTGGACGGGGCGGGTTCACGCGCGTAGACGAATTTTCGTGGTGGCGGAACTTCATGACTTCCCAACGAGGGGGATGCCTTCGATCCATCCATCCCCGTAATTTCCGCGCCTCTGGATTGAAATTTATGCACGACAACAGGAAAAAAGGATTAACGCGACCAAGTTGAGCACGTTCTTTTCCTTTTTTCCACCCAAGTTTCACCATCCTGAACAGCATACAGCCGCTTTCTAAAATCTTCGATAGATCTCGTTCTAGCCAAAGCAAACTAAAAAGACAAATCCTGCCGATATTTCAGGATATCGAAATGAGAAAATATTGCACATGGGAATGAAAGTGATAAATGCAAAATCGTATGCAGCTTCAGTGATTAATATTCACGGTTACGCGTGTTTCGTTCGAGTCATGAATATTAATACATTTATCGCACCGTTGCTAGATTCCCGAAGTTACGGCAAAACGAGGTTAAAAACTTGCATCGCTACTATATAAAAGTGAATTGAATTCTTCAACGGTTCTGCCTCGTTTTTGTTCCATTTTAATATTTAAATGAGGAATAACGTGTATCTATTTAAATGATTTTTCAAAATGCAATCGTGATGGAACTAGGAACGTTTAAACGGAATTTAACCGAGCGATTGCAACCATATCGACGCAACGTTGTATCGTGTCACACTGCAGTCTCTTAGCACTTATCATCCTCAAGAATCGAGTCGTTTCGTTGCGCGTAGTTTACGAGCAATCGAGTACTACGTTGCTAATAGAACGATTGTAGAGGATGGAAATGGGAACGAAGACGCGAAAGGGGCATGAGAAACGCTTGTCAAGATAGACCGACACGCAAACACGCTCGAACGTTTTTGCACACGCGAATTAGTCCGCTTTCCGATGATTATTTGCGACCGGTTGCTTGAATAATTGAGTGCTTCGTGCACCACTCGTTTATAGCGATCGTAACACAGTTCCATTTCAAAAAACCTGAGATTTAACGCTTGACCTGCGATATACATATAATATTGTGTACATAGTTGATTATAATCAATATGTATAATGAGGGTCAATAATTATATACAATCATGTTTCTGTGAGCGTTTTAATATTGGAAAGATAAGTTGAGTAATTTTAATTGCAACCAATTAACCGTTTGAGTCCCAGGGGTCTTTGAAAAAACACTGTCGAAAAATCCCGAGCAGCGCGGTAGCGCTTGTCGTAATCAATTGCGTAGAGAAACATACGGCGCAATAGCGCTCGTTATATTTGTTATTTTTATGAAATACATCTATATTATTATACAGGGTGGTTGGCAACTGGTGATACAAGCGGAAAGGGGCTGATTCTACGCGAGAAAAGAAGTCGAAAATATAGAATAAAAATTCTTTTTTTCATTTTCTTTTTTTTTTTCATTTTTTCATCAAAACAACGATCTACAGTGAGATCCGTTATAACGAGACGTGATAAAGTGCACGCGTATCGAGCGAAAATTCAAAGTCGATTTTCTCGAAAACAAAGCCTCAAACGAAAAATTTTTATTCTATATTTTCGACTTCTTTTTTCGCGTAGAATCACCCCCTTTCCGCTTGTACCACCAGTTACCAACCACCCTGTATATGCGTATTATTAGTTTATAAATATTTCAAGTTTTGTTCAATAAAAATTATTGACAAGATGACAATGAGATGCAAAATACCGTCAGTCGCTCGTAACGTTCAAATGTACTGGGTCTTTTCGATACAAAACCTAAACAGCACGATCGCGCTGCTTGGGACTCAAACGGTTAAAGGATCAGCAGAAGTTGGTGTTTTCTCTAAAATGTGCCATTGTCTGCAAGTTTTTAACATCGAGAAACGATAAATATATTTTTTGTACCGTAAAAGTATATTATTGTAGCAAATTGTCCCTTAACAATTACTTTTAAGGTGTAAAAAAGATGTGCTCTTAAAAGCAATATGAAAAAAGGGAAGTGTGGTATTCCTAATGCTAAAATATATCAGAAAAATGTACAACCGTTTGAAGTATTATTCTCCAAAAAAAAAAAAGGAAAAGATAAAAGGGAAGAAAGAAAAAAAGAAAGAAGGAAAGGAAAGAATCACTGACATTTTCCAACCGTAAAATTCCACGATAACCGTTACAACGACTGTAGAGTTCAATTACATTTTATAGTTCTCGACCTAAATCATATATTATGGTATCATACTAAATCATATAATCATATAGTGAAAACTGTACATTCTCCACCCCTAGAGAGAAAATGTAGTTGTCGACCAGACTTCGGCGCGAAATAATACAGCTAGGATCGTTGTAACGCGCGCATCTCTTCCGGTAGGCCAGTGTTTCCGTTGAACGTTAATTACCGACCAAAACTAGTGGCAAAAATAACAGCGGAGGGTGGAATTTGTCTGTGGCGAGACTATGCGCGGAGTTTCGAATCGCCTACGGCGATACATGCAGAAGTTTGGCCAACTAGATTTCAAAATTTCAATGTATCAGCAATTTGAATTGTAAATGAGATGGGCGCGAGCGCTTGAGTCTTCAACGTCGCATTTAAAAGCGTTTAAGGAAGTTTCGCCGTTGGAAAATTCACAGACAGAATGGAGAACGGTTTTGCGGCGACAATGGTCGACAACGGCGACAAAGGGAAACGTCCCGAGTAACGTTGAGAATTTTTTAAATAGAACCTCTGGCGGTGCTTTGGTTGAATATTGATTGATTGAACGCGATATGAAAAAGGTTGGCGGAAAAGTTCAATTTTCATGTAAAACATTTCAATTTCAATTCTTGTTCTATTGTCAAGTGTTTGCTTTTTTGTTACTTATTTACCGAAACGATATGTGTAGAATAGTTTTTCTGAAAGTTTATTCATTAAGATAGAGTACGTCAATAAGATTCATGATGAGAATAATATTACTGTTTATAGGTATAGGATCAGTGGATTAGATGAATTAAACGTAATGTATCAAAGAAACGATTTTTCATCGACACACTTAATTCTGTTTCTCCTCAATCATAATACACTTTTAAAGACTTCACACACATGTAATACATAATCTTGCCACGTGCACCCAAGTCTCCACGTGGTATTGTGCCCTTCGGTGAACGATTTTCGAAATCGTTTTCTACTCACAACCACTACTCCAGCATGAACATGTGATCGTTCTTAAGATCGTCTTTTAAGCACCTGTCATCCATATCCGGTCGTTTAATACATCACACAACGATGCAGTTTAATAGCTACTTACGTACGTGAAGGTACAAAGTGAATACGTCAAATGATTGTCTCAAAAGCAATCAGATCCAGTTGCTTCTGTAACATTGTCTCTGGCAAATCCATCTTCGACATTTAATATCAATAGCGACTAGCAAGGGGATCGTATCAACGTAAACTCTCTTTGTCCTACTATCGAATGTCAGAAACAGATTAAGAATACGTTTCGCCCATTATTAAACGTCAAAGAACATCAAAATCTAACAATGGCTATCTTATTTAAAAATACCAAAAGTGTCATAAAGAAGCAATCTATGATATCTTTAAAAATCGTCGTTTCTCCAGAAATAGTACCTATATCAAACTAGATGAAATTAAAAAGAGATAGAAAACCCTTGATCTAAATTAGTATTAATCATAATCAAAAACAGAGTTTATAATCCGTAATATTTTATTTGCAAATTTAGAAAAGTCGTTCATTTAAATTAATACCAACTATAATCCCGAATATAACTCGTACTTAAAGACATTCTACTTAAGAATCCAGAAGATCTAAATTAGTAACGAGTATCAGAGCAAATAGAGCTCACAATCGGAAATATTCTAGTGCTATAGAAGGCTCAGACCGAAACACTCGAACTCTGTAAGCCCGTGAGGAACGTCTACGAAATCCGATATTGGTAACGCGTGTATAACAGCGGTGGAATGGAGGGCAGGATAGAAAAACGGGCGTCGAATTCCTGTCCAATTAAACGGGTTGAAAATTACGCGGTGGAGGTCGCGGGACGGACCTTGGCGGTCGTCTTGATCGTTTTTCGACGCGCCACTGTGGCGCTACGCAGCTCGAACGAGTCTTGGAACGCATCCTCTCTGCCTGGTATTTCAGGGAACCAGTTGTACGGCTTTGTCTGCGGCTAACAATGTGTGGCATGCCACAGGAGCGCAACACGGACCGCGCAAAGGCGATGGCCACGCGTATAAAGGTACATGCAAGGCTTACATCGTTCGATTGCATCGGTTTCGCCATCACGACAAATGTTCCAACGTGAGAAAGTAACGGGACGTACTCGTTTCTAATTCGTGGCCAGACCTTCGATAGATATTTGTTTCTCTTCGGCGCATTAAGAGCCAAGCTACACTTTATCATAATGTTATAAAAAGGCTTATATCGCGTATCTTCTCGATTACATCGGTTTTGCCATTAAGATAAGTATTCCAGCGTGAAATACTAACGGGACACGATTCGTTTTTAATTCATAATCAAACCTCCGATACGTGCTTCAGTTTAAGATTAAAAACTTGAAATTGTTGAAATTCCGAGATTTAATCTTGAGATTAAAATGTTGAGATTGGAGGAATTTGAAATATAAGATTTGCAATTGAAATTGTAATAGCTAATCTATTTATTATCTCTTATTTGATTTTCGGATGTGTATAATGTGTACAATGAAACTTATTGCATGTCGACATGATTCGCGTGAGTCGATGGTTCGTGTTCGAAACGTTGCCGTAACAATATCAATCGTATATTAATGCTAATGATACGCGGTACATATCAGCCAGCGTAATTATAATTTTCAATATCTACAGTTGAAATCCGTCCGATATAGATGATTAATATCGATTTTTAATTATTGATCTGTATCTGTATATATCCGCGTTAACATTTCACGGCGCGCAAAACATTGGAATTTAACAATCAGAGTCTATGGCAAGCACATTGAACGACAAAAAGATATTGTGTATTATTTCAATCATCGATTTACTTTCTATCTTTTATAATTGGTTATAATATAATTTAAATATAGCAGAATGATGTAATACAGTAATACAATCTCTTCCTCTTTGTATGAAATTTTCGATATTCGACATTTTTCGTCAACTAACTATCGGTTCAACTGCCAATCCAGGAGAGACAGATTGTATCACAGCAGATTTGATTATTAAAAATGCTAGCCTCGCGCCCCGTCAGATCGATTTTCCGAACCAATGACGAAAGTAGCTGGCAGAACAAGATAGGCGGTTCCTGTTTCCCCGAGATAAAAAGGGCGGTTGCGACGAAAACCCTTGGTAGCTCTTCGAAGCGGAATTCATTCCCCTTCTACAAGGTGGAAAAGGTCCCTGTAACCGTTATGACTTCGTGGCGTTTTATACGTGACGCTGAGGTTAACGGCACACCGCTCCTATGCCTGTGTATTTAGCATTCGAATGGCGACCGTATTACTGGTTGTCTCGCTATCGTATCGTCGCAATCCCTAAGATCGATGCTTTCCTGTTCCGTCGAAAAACCGCGACTTCATTGTTGTACCCTTCCAAACACTTTTTACAACAGTATATTGGAAAATTAAACATATTTAAACAAAACATCTTTTGTATTCTGTCATTGTACTCAAATTAACTATTTCTCTATCATGACAGATCTTGTCAAAAATAAAAATGAGACAAGAAATACCTTAAGCGTTGTTACATTCTTTCCAACTTCAATAAACATATTCTATCATAGTCTTACATCCTTGAACACAGTCGAATGGAAATCAATGATTTATCGAACAAACTTCTCCAAATTCATTATTCAAATAATTTATTCTCGATCTTGCTGAATTATTTCCAAATAAAAATCAAACTGCATCCCTTATTGAATAGCGGCGTGATCCTCAACGGACGACGATGCGCTAGAACGAAACGAAGCCCGCACAAATAGCAGGTTTTACGGCTGAACAACGGATCGGTGGAAAGATCGCTGCTGTCATAGGGCTGCCATACCGAGGGTGGAACGAGTCAGTCGAACTGGAGGGTTCAGAACGTTGAAACGAATATTCTCCCCCCTCGACTGTGCACGAGGGGTGAAACCTCGAGCGAACCCCTCTCCTATGCGTGCATCTTGCCAACGTTCGCGTACGTTAGTGCCGGCTGGATCGTCGTTCAACAATCGACCGAAACTTTGTAGCGTGGCTTGTGAAACTACGCAAAATAATCGCGTACGTGTCGAAGAAGAAAGTGCTCGATCGCGAGTGCGTCGCGCGATGAAAACCCTATGTCGTGAATGGTACTACACCTCGAAGAATCGATCTGTGAAACCATTAAACGAAGGTAGAATAATTGTTTGAATAGTTGAGTGCGACGGTTTCCAAGAATTTATTATTAACGAGAGGCGTTTATGTGGGTTTTATGCAGCGTGTGAAGTTACGTCTTTTTGGTATTATGCAATTTTCTTGGTCTCTTATGATGCAAAAATTGTAGAAGGTTAATCGAAGTGTCTGTGGTTAGCAATAAAATATTGCTGCAATCGAGAAACGATATCTTGATTCCTCAATAGATAAGATTCGTCCTCTAATGTATTTTGAACAAACATTTGTTACACCTAGCTAGCGAAGGAATACCATTTAAGCGGTGGAGGGAACGATAATTGGTAAAAGGTACAGTTTCATATTCCAAGTTATTCAAATCTTATGATTTTTGCTACGCAAGTCCCGTCGGTATAAAATTCGTTGTGTAATCCTACATCAATTAGATCTATGAACTTCTCCAACGACTAACATTTTTCTTCACACGTTCCTTCGTAAACGCCAAGGGCGAATTTTCTTTATCTAATTGCATCAGAGATCAACACGGAAGAAAAATGCCTGCTAAACACGATAGTCCGAACAACTTGCTGGATCATTCGTCCACCGTTCTAACGGTCGAAAGATCTTGGGTACCGATACGAACGTCCAGTTTTTGCATCGAAATATTATCAGCTTAGAGTCGTAATGGCTGGCGAGCAAATCTTGTAGCCGCGCAAGGAAACGAGTTTATAATGCAGAGTTATTAGAACCGTCTTCCTTAAGTTTATTAACGCGTTTTACGTTTAATACCAGTCTTGTTTAAACAATAACTCAGAACTGATTACGCCTCCGCGGGAAAGAAGGAATAAATCTACGGGTTGACTGCTCGCGTCGCAGTTTATTAACGCGCTTTTTGCAAATCACAGTTGTACCAGACACAGAATTACCACTCTACTTTCTTCCTGCCCATCTTTCTGTTTCTTGTAGCCTCTTGTTTTCTTTTTATTCTTCTCTTAGTCTTTAATTTTTTATACAGAGGATGATGAGAGTGAGAGAGTGAGTAAGAAACAAGAGACAAAGGAATGGAGACAGGAGGCCGTAAGTCACTTTATAGAGTTCGATCGCAATTTCCTCGGAGCGAGATTAACTTTTTTTATCGCCGGGATATGTATCGAGACGAAAAGAGAGAAATATCGGGAAAGGAAGGAAGGAAGCAATGGAAAAAGTCGTGTATGTAAAATCCGTGTGACCGTCGCTCGGTTTACCGGGCCGTGTTTTTTTTCCCGGACACTAATTAACTTATTCACGGCCGTTCGAAAACACAAACGAACGCGTGCTCGGAGCTTTATCTCCTAACAAACGGCGAATGGATATAAAAAGTGCTGTCTCCATTTTGTGCATTTTGTTTTTGTCTTTTTTCACCAGCGATGACGAGCTTCCACGTGAATTGTGTAAAACCACGCGAAAATTTTTATTTTTTCCTTCGTTGAAATTTTTTTTCTTTTTTATACTGGGATGGAGTTAGTACGAGCATATATAGAAGTGTGTTCGTTTGTTTGATAGATAAATTTGTTAAATTCTATTTGTAGATAGACTGTTTCTAAACTATTTGAAAATCGCAGGGGAAAGACGCTATAAATCATACACCTTATTCTTTTCAATTTTAAGCAATTACAATACGTTGTCAATCAATTCCACATTACCACAATTCTTTCCATATTTGCTTTTACAACTATTCATGTGTTTTTTTCATCATCAGAAATATACCTTGTTAATTTAAAAGTATTGTCTTAATAACCACACTTTTGGTTTCCACAAAACTTCATCATTGGCTATTTTTAAAAGACTTACATCATTTACTCCAACAGGTTGTTTTCAATTGCGTTACATTAAAATGCTGTGATTTAACCATAAAACGACAATAAAATCAAAATATCAACAAAAGTGTTATTTATCATACATTTCTCCTGTGACCTGCGTTTATTTTCGATCAGATTTTAAATACATGAGAATAATCGTGAAATTCATCAAAGAGAAATAGTTGGCAGAACGTTCAAGATATCTTGTACTTTCTTGTAACGGAGCCACCGCGTTAGAACAGTGGGAATTGTTCGGTGCCCACTGCAGGCGTCAGCTGCAGTTGCAACTGCACTTTCTCGGCACACGTACGCGTACGGTATTTCCCGTCATGCCCGTTACGTTCCGTTCGAATGCATAGCCGCGATGTTGCACGATACTAGCACCACGGCGGCTCCCGTCTTGCTTTTGTTGTCTCGATTTTCTTCGTTGAACACCGAGAAATTAATTTGACGTGTTCGCGCGACCGTATCTGACATCGTGAATCCCCCGACAAACTTGATTTTATCTATAATGAATACAAGTTCGTCTTGCCTACAAATGGTACTGTTTTACGGCGTAAAATGGTCAAATAAGTAATTAGTTGACGCCAAGGTCTTCGTAGATGAATAGCAATAATTACAGACTCTATGACGTTTAATTTAATTTTAATAAGATTAACATTACATTCGTTACAAACTGGGTTTATAAGTATTTTATTAATTAATAAGTATTTTATTTCGGAAAGGATATAATTGACTCAACACCTGGCTTTTTTCATGTGTTACGGACTGCGTTTATATAATCGACACCCACATAAAGATGCAGTTTATCATTCGTTTCTTATGAGCAACGGAATAATGAAATCACTGTGTTCGTTGTTCATAAAATTCCTTCATGCGCGGTTTAATCAATTTTAGCCTCGTCTTTACTCACTGAATCTCATCGTCTTCAACATTTAATTTATACAAACTGCACCATGTCTTGAAAAATTGATGTCTTTCCATCCCTTACCAAGAACTGTTTCTACAAAAATTACATGTATGCATATAGACTATATAAAAGCCAAATAATGCTTACCAGAACGTGATTCTCCAAAAATTATATGTGTACACCATAAACCACATAAAATCCAAGTAACCCTTATCAAAATAATTTTCTTCAAACATTAAAATTAAAAAAATAAAATATATCTTCCAATATACGAACAAAAGAATGCAACAGAGTTAATTGAACGCAGTCAAACTCATTCTAAAACCATATTCGAAATGCTTCTCAAATAAAGTAGAATGCCGTGGCTTTCTCAGGACTATACCCATCCACATCGAGCATACAATCGATATTTCACATTCGACTCTAAATATATATATATATATATATATATATATATATATATATATATATATATATATATATATATATATATATATATGTGCACTGAGGCTATAACCGCGTCGACGAAGAGGATCGTTTGGCAGACGTTCGACGCGCGTTACCTTGCCTGATGACGAGGCGAGAGTCCCGGCAACGCGAGCCTTCGATCGCCTCGAAGGTAGAAAGTACGATGGAACGAGACGAAGGTTGTTTGTCGACTACTTGCACACGCAGTCTCGCCGCGGTAACAGAATCGACCGGTATTACAGCCACGTCGCGCCATCGGTACCTCTGTTTTTCTATTGAAAAAATTCGTCGGCACGGGATACTACGCGAATTCGTGTTCGGCGTGGTCGCGTGACTTTCCTAGCTTTCACCCAACCAGGCGGGTCGTAATCACGATCTTAACGCTAACGGACGCGTTACAGCAACGCGTGGTTAATCGAGTGTGAAGATAATACGTGAGGAAAAATTGCAAGAATGGCATCGATGTGTTTCGTTTTGATGCAAGGCATGCGGTAATACTATCTTCGAATTCGTTTCATCTCGACGCGGTTCTGGAGAATTGCTGAAATGACACTTCTTCCAATCGTTTATTTTGTCTATTCGCGAGTTCGAGAGTATTTCATATAGAAGAGTCAGGGGCATTTTGTTTATCGCAATTGCTAGTGGGAAGAAAGTTGAACTCAGTTTGCATTGAGCCGACAAACGTTTCCTACGAAATGTTTTCGCGTAATCGTGAGCCGAGCAAGTTGGTTGGAAAATAGTTGGATACGTAACGGTTTAGCTCTATTCGGAAACGCATATGCGCCGATCGGTTTCTCTGCTGCCTCTTTTCTCGAAGGCGAAGAAAATGTTAGGGGAAAAAATTAGAAAGCTATACAATCTACTTAAAATACCACGTTTCTTATTAATTTAATCCTTTGTCCCTTATGCTTTATTTAGATTAATCAAGCATTCAACTCGATCAAGTATTAATTATTCAAGTATTCGAATTCGTTCTCATTAGAACTTTTTAATTAAATCAGAAGACAAGCCATTCTTCAAATTATCACCTTGCCGAATCTAGATCTAGCAGAAGATTATGTATTAGCCATCTATATCTCAAACATTGATTCTTCAAATTGATAGTTAACAGAAACGTATCAATCGGTATCAAATTGACACTGCAATCGCAAATCTGAGAATTTTCCGTGTCGTAAAGACGCGTTCCGCATTCCTGGTAATCGTAAAAATTTCGAAAGACAAATGTACCTGCATTCGTTTTATTGCGCGATGGTAGCAAAGCATTACGATCCCCTTCTCGATTCTTGTTTTTTTAACCTTCCGCCTTTCTGCGTTTTTCGCACCACCAACAAGCCTCGAAACGATCACCGGGCAAGATTACGCGTTGCTTACGAGTCGAAGTCGCGTCCGAGCAACACGAAAGATTTCGAGGATCGCGATCGCCGGTGAAAATTTCACCGGCCCCCTTTTCTCATTTATTCTTGTTCCGCTCTCGCGAGAAATTCTCTTTCGGCCGTGGAGTCGCTACGCACCCCATGTGAATCGCCTTTAATCCGTTCTTTTGCGGGAATTGTTTTGGCCGTTATTTAACACGGTATTTCGCGAGCTCTTCGCGCTGTGGCGATAATTTTTCAACGGTTTTTTACGAGCGGTTTTTAGCCACCCGCGTTTCATTCGGTGCCAGTCTTGAAATGCTACAAAACATATAGTTGTTACTATGTTTTGAAACATTTGTAACAACGATGTTTACGAGTTGTTGTAAAACGAGATGTCGGAGAAATAATTTTTTTATGGCATTTATTAAAAAACAAGATTATTTATTTTCCTATTAACCTAAATATGTCTATTTTTCCTGGTGGATTTTTGCAAGATGATTTTATTTTGTGATTTCTAGCAACACATATAATGACAAATAAGTAATAAAGAGTCGTATGAAAATGGAATGAAAGTTAATTCAAATCAAAATTTATACAATATTATTTTGAAGAGTTCTATGAAGGAAACAAAGATTCAGCTTAGTCATTCTCAAACGTACAAACCTGAACGAAATTGATGGGAAATTACTCGTAACGTGCTTGAAAAATTTTATCATTCATCCTAATGCAAAAGTAACGAGGCAAATTCCATACATTCCAAACCACGAAATATTTTCAGCGTGCGTGTGTCGCACGGTGCAACGAGAACGAGATCATGATGGATTTCTACTCTTTCGAGGTTTCTCCTTGAAATTACGCCGGCTAACTCTTGCTTGGTTTTGTACATACATACGTCTAATGGTCTCGTTAGTACGCGATTCACGACAGCGAACCACGAGCACATCGCTATTACGCTCCGTGAAATTCGAAATCACTCGACGAGTCTGGCGTTTCCCTCATCGTGGTTCATCCTTGCACAGGCCGTGAAAACTGTCTACCGCGTTATCAATTATTCTCATGGACTATAGCTATAACTAGAACCTGTACAGTGTGAATTATCGACGTGCCCTCAAGCGTGACAGAGCTTCTTCGCGTCTTTTTTCCTCCAAGCTCTGTTACGCTTCTATACACTTTCACTCTCATCGACAGCCGGCGCCGATTTGCAACGCGGCGAAACTTTCGCGTCTCATCGTTCGCGAGAAGCAACGGTTTGTAACTGAACCGCAGCGTGAACTGGTTCATGGGTAGAAGTTCGCTCGAGAGGGCTTGAATTAGACTTTCTGGCTGTCTTCGTTGCATTTGCAGACGCAAATGGACGTCGATGTTTTGTAGATATATTTTGTATTATTTAGAAACAGATCTTATATTATTGAGGAATTTAAATTGTATTTATTTTGTGATAACGATCTTTATTGAATACCGCAGGGGTGGATATTAAAGAAAGATTAAACCTTTTCTCAATTCTTCTGAAGTAAGAGTTTATCTCTTTTATATTTCATTAATTACAAGTATTTAAACTCTAAGAACATTATTCGTGTGTTACAATTCCTTTATTTTTTAATTTTTCGCAAATAAAATGTTGACGTTATGATTGTTGCGAATTGTCAACTAAGTGGCGATCAGTCAGGTTGCAACTGATGGGTTGATATCGCGAATCATGAACGCTATTAACGCTCAAGGTGAAGGTAGATTAAAGATATAGAGTAATGTTATGTTTAGTTGATTTATTTACACTGTTTATTATAACACGAAGAGTATGACTGTGTGGTAAAGACTGTTTGAAGACTCCCTGAAGAAGCTTCGCCTGGTCCTTATATACTAGCTCTCTGTCCTGGGGTTTTCCTTATCACAATGGTTTTTATGAGCTGTCAATGAATTCCTTTCAATCTTCTCTGGAGTTGCTAAATCATACCCGATGTTTACTTTAGAGCGGACTCATCGAGCACTTAAGGTGTTAGCCTTTTGATGAAGTCCGTATCGTTTACAACTTGAGAGGTGGGGACTTTGAACTTTGCCAAAATAAGTAAATATGCTGTCTGAGTCATAAACCGAGCATCACTCAAAATCTCGAACAATGATGTTTCATCAAAAGTGTCTTTCTTTTACAGACTCGTCTTTTACAACGATGCATCTTTATACAAACATGAAACCTAATTCGTCGAACGTTGTAATCTTTATCTTGATAGAACAAAATGGATCATACGCAATTTGATAAAGTAATATAAAACGGAAAATGTTGTGCATCCATTATTTCCTTATAAAACGAAACAAACTTTTCGGACGACCTAATAATTAAATTATAAATTCACAGCTTTTCATCAACATCAGTAAAAAACGTTTTTAAATCACGATAAAACTCAATTGCTACAAATAATTGTTTACCAGCAGGCGCAAGTAGCGTTTAATAATCTTACGAGAGAACTTCATCAATGAACGGTAGACATCGAAATTAAGGTTTATGATGTTACATTATCCGTAACGAAAGCACTTACTTCGATTTACTTTAAAACACGATGGAAGCTGCGCAATCTAATCAACGTGAAACTAATCTCATAAATTTGTAAGCGAGTTGCCGCGCCTTGCATTGATCTCTGCCTACGTTTAACCAGTTAGTCGTATGCCTCGTGGTTAACCTTCGTCGCGGTCGTTTATGCGGGAAAATTGTACGAAGAGTCATAAGTTTGCGCTATCCTCTCCTTTCGCCTCCTTGCCAATAGTCCATTGCGAGCATAATCGCTTCCTAAACACGCGTGAACGCTTTCCCGCTTGATTTGAAAGTGAAGATTCTCTCACTTATCTACGCCGTTTACACAAGAAATTAATATTAATCTTGTCGTCGAGCAACTGGTTAACTTCTCTTTAGATAGTTTCACAAGAATTTTTCAAGTTTACGACATTTTCGATGCTTGAAGAGAGGTTCACAATAAAAATAAACGAGGGATATTCAACGTGAGGACGAGAATAATCGAGTGATATTTTCTACTATATTTGCGGTAAGAATATTCCCCGATACATATTTTCTTTATAGAATTGTTATTAATAAATTCCGGAAACATAAAAGAACGGATTTATGTCTCTATTTTCCTTCCATTGATTTATCCTTGTTATATCTTTATGCTTCGATAATTGCAGTTAAGATCAAGGATATCGATTGTAATAAATATCAGTCAGGTGTCGAAAAATGTACGAAATGACTTTTACCATCGACAGCCTTGAACGATCCCGGATAATTCAAGGTTACTTCTTAAGTTATATGTACAGTGACCCTAACTTCATTAGTTTCACACTTTTTCCTTCTCCTTCCCGTGATTTCTCTATTCCTGTATATAATTTTTCACCCTATTCTTGCATTCGCCCTTTCCAATCTGATTAATTCTATAAATTACAAATTAGAACTAGGAAAAAGCTTATTTTCTAACCCCTATTTCGCATTTAATCTGCATCACTGTTGGCTATTAATTTTCTCAACAAACGAATTACAAACAGAAAGACAAAAACTATTACTCTTATATGGTACCAATTATTATTTCCAACGAAGCGTTCTTTTTTTTCAAGGTGCATATAGTGAAATTTGTGTACTAATACGAGCCATTCACAAGCCGAAGTCGCTAAATTTACTTCTTTAAATTTTTTAAATTCGACTCAGCTGATCAATTGATTCTTTCATATTATTTCATCAATTTTTCTTACTTCTTATTTTGTACAGTTAGCAAATTTGGCAAATAATCCAAAATGTAATATACTTGAACCTAATTAGTTAGTATGTAAACGCTGCTATAATGAATACAATGGTGTGCCAATATTTTTTATTGCTACTGGATGTCGCGGTGTACACAAAGAGCGGAGCAAAGACACGAAGAGATCGTTGTCATGACAGGGCTGGTAGTCGGAGAGGTCGGGACACTAGGCGTTCCCCGTGAACCGGTTAACGTGGGTGGAGATCGGTCGTGTACTGGTGACGCATAGGAAAGCCGCTCGAGCAGAAGGAACGAGAGCCACGTAAGACGCGCTCGTCTCCTTGCCGCGTGGCCCTCTTGCCGTCGAAGAGAAGGGAGAAAGAGCGGAAAGCCAGGCATATCTATCATTCGAGGAACGACCGACGTGCCGCGAGGGTCCTTGAACGATTCAGCCGGCTTCGAACAGCTCGTCGTGTATATTTCCTTGACCAAGTGTCAAACGATCGCACCACAATTCGCGAAATCATCTTGCTGCGTGTATTGCGAAACACCAGGAAACCCGTCGAGTGATAATAGGTGAAAACGGAGAATAGTTCTTTTGTTTAAAGACTGCAGTGCCAGCTTCTATATACTTAGAGAACTGGTTCGTTGATCCTTGTTTTTCATGCAAATTGAGTGATTGATCTGTTTGTGATTTTCTGAGGAAATTAGGCAAGTGAAAGTGGACGAAGATTGATAATGGTTTTAGTGTGAAGAGGGTCCAGGGTGGGATTAGGTTTTCTCAGCGTGTTTAGAGGAAATTAAGGTTGCAGTGATTTCAGTGATCCTTGGCCATTTATTGTAGTCTGGGAAATGTGATGGATGAGAGTGAAGTAGTGAGGGGAGAAATTTGTTAATCAACGCCAAGATGGTGTCTGTCCTTAATCAATCTAAATTTAGTCATCGATTTCGCTGACAAACCTTGAGATCTAGATATATTTAATTAATATTCGATAGCTGTTGTCGTCTTTGATTCGTTAATCGAACTTTCGCAATCTTTCATGACGAGATTAAAACCGTGCATTTTTGTCCCGTCCCCCTTCCTGCTTGCCCTTATTTTCAAAATTAACAACCTATAGAACGTCTCGAATCACGTGAATGAAACTTGGAATTTCAAATGGGACCAGGTCGTAAAAACTATCAATTAAATACGTGTTGATCCATTAATTATTCATGTCTAGAGTAATTCTTGCAGTACGATCACTGGACACGCAGCTAATTCACGCGAGTAGCAGAAAAACAGCGTCATGAAATTCTGGCGAATTTACTGAATGCTCGTATTTGCTTTTCCAATTTGTTCGACGAGGACGTTACTCGTTTTCCGCTTCGACGCCAGAAGTATCGCCTTTGGTCGCTTTGCAATTCGGATTTTCCCGCTTTTGCATTCTGTTTGCGTAATTTCTATGAGTTCGACGCGTTGAAAGCGTTTTCCTTCCCCCTTTTTTTTTTCTTCGTCTTCTACGTTTCATGGAGGTGTCACGGAAAAATTTACGGTAAATCGAACAAACGTCTTCTATTTAAACGTCAGCAGTTCGACACCTTGTTTGCAGTCGTAATAAAATCGGAAACCACGTTTCGACTGTCTGCTCGTGGTTAGAATTCTTTCAACGTTTGCCGTGCAAGGAAACGACTTGCGAAACACTCGAACGCGTTGGGCTTAGCGACACAATTTCATTTAAAAATTTTCATTAACCGTATGTCTGAATCCGTCACAGTTTAAGTCCTTCAAATATCAACTTTCTAATCTGTAGAATAGGACCATTGATCAGGTTCCATTGCTTAAACGAATCTTATGATTGTTGTATATTATTCGTCAGGGATTGATAATTAAATCAATAATTAGAAAATAGGAAAAATATTATATATTATAAAATATAGGTATATGAAAATCCAGAGATGTATCGGAACTTTAGTTAACTGCAAATAGCCGTTGAAAGAGCTTTCGATATTGTCCGCGCGCTTTCAATCTCGCGCACCTCTGCAACGTGTAATTTTCTTGCTGGCAACATCCACTTGAAATTCCATTCGCGCGGTCAATTAATCGTCGTAACAGATCGCGCATTGAAAATCGCCATCGGCGTGGCGCCGCACGACAACAATACCCGTGCGAGTAAACGTTTTAATCTCCGCTGCAAAATTACCTTTCCTTCTGTCGAGTTTCCCTCAGTACAAAGGAGTTACGGATAATTTCAATTTTCAGCCAGGTCCCCTTGTCTCGTTTAACTGTGGCTACCGTGTATTGAAAACAGACGTACGAAACGAAGCTTCTGTGTAAAAACGTTTTCGTTTAAAATTTCCTTTTATTATATCACGTTGCACGGGCAACCAGTGAGAAACAGTTGCAAAGTGTTTGATTATCAATCAGAGAGTGTCACCGTGAAGTGTTTGCATAGAAATTGCTAGAGAACATATATTATCCAGCAAAACGACTAGCGAAACAGCCAAAGCGTGAAATTCTGAGTCCCGAGGTCAATGAGTCACGAGAACGATCGGTAACAAGAGGATCCAAGAAAATGGATTCATCTAGAATTTGGCCTATCGAGATTCCACGAGTCGATGAACGCATGGGCGCGTGTTTCACGTGGTGTTGACCCCATAAACAGGCTCGGCGTGGCTGCCAACTAAAAATACCCATTCCGGACGAACCAGTTCGCTGAAGGAAAAGAACGGTGGCAACGTGACTGAGAGCGCGAAACCGGAGGTGGCACGAGCTGCGCCGACAGGAACAAGAAGCGGAGGAAGAGAGAAGAATCGAACTCTCGCGGGGGGATAGTAAATGTGGTGACTGTATTGGCAAATAGGGAAACTGCATAGCGGCGGTCGTTTAAGCAGGATTTAATGAGACGGTATAAATCGATGGATTAAAGAGAGCCACATGTGTCCGCAGTGATTAGTCGGCTAAAGACTACCAATGATTGCGTGCAAGATTTACGATCGACCGGTTGCTGGACTGAAAAGTTTGAAGGAATAGCCGATGGAAAGCCATCTGCTATAATTGCCCTATTCTGTTGTTACCGATTGTCTGGAAAAACGTGCGTCAAAAACTGAATAGTGTCGATGAACAATTACGCAAAGTTAAATTAAATTACAATGGATAATACTTATGCGAAGTGTGATTAGTGATCGAAGAATAGTCGAAGATCGATGGATATGACGAGGAACAAGCAACAGATCTTTCCGCTACGACCCTTCGCCACTCTAGGGCGTAGAATTCTCAGGGGCAAGCTGTACAGAAGGTACGTTTAACGTACTAACGTTCTTCTCTTGGTTGTTCCATTCTATAAAGGACACAGTTTTTATTTGCGACAAATCAAAACGAAATGGTTTCCGCGAATCTAATCCCCGGAAGGGATGCTATCGCAACCATTTTCGTGCCATCGTAATTGCTCGCGAAGCGACGTTTTCTTGCTAACTGCTGAGCAGTCGTTAACCTATCTTACACGTGTCACGCGTTGTTTTTACCGGACTGATCGACGTTCGTGGAAAGCTGCGACAAGTTGAGAAATTACGCGCGATTTCAGGGTGAATTCTGGATTAGGCTTTCTGGATCGCCGATATTGGATCGTCGATATTTTACGTCCTTGCCGAAAGTACCCTTTTTTCCTGGGATTGGAGACGTTTCTCTAATACCGGGATTAAACGTCGCTTTCAAGTTCGCATTAGTTATCTAGAATACCGTTTAAAACTCGTTATACAGTAGTTTCTGTGAAAGTTCAAAAAATATCGCTTTGGAGCTTGAAATTTCATTGGACCATCGTAGATTTATGCGTAAGACTTGGGTCAGACTCATTATATAATTGTCATTAAACCTAACTAGATACTCTGCTCAAATTCAAATTTTTCAATTTTTGAACCTCTAAATTTTGAGCGTTTAGATTCTTAGATTTTGAATTTGCGATCTTTTAAATTTAATTCGTTTCAAGAATTTTGAATTTGAAACGTTTGACTCTGATTTCGGATTGGCCTGGTATAGCAGCACAGTTTCACGAGATTAACCGCGATTCACGAACACGATAGAGTATAATGACGCGCTTTCGAGATTCCTCGTCCAAAGGAAACCGGGTGAAATTGTCTTTGCTGTCGCGAAATAATTGCAGAAGATTCGAGTTACATGACGCGAGGGCCGGTAATGATCTCCGATCGATGTACTGTTGAGAAAATTCACCTCTAATAATCATTCTCCTTTCACGGGCAACCGTTTAACCTAGATACTCCAAGCAATACCACTTCGACGTGTGTCACGCCGTGAAATTCTCTCAGCGTTTCGAATCTAACTCCCTAACAAAAACGAGATCAAACGATTTAACAGCTGAATCGTCAACGAGACGCTTGTCTCTCAAACCGTTCGTTAACGTTACGTTCTGGTCTATTGACGGCTATTTAACGTTTATTGTTTCGTTGGACCCTTTGAATGACTATCGCGGATTAAGTTTCATTAGTTCAATTGAATCAGTCAGATTTGACTTTATTCCTCTTGGGATACGATACTTGAGCTATGTAGAAAAAGAATAAAGTACGGAACATCTTTGTCTGGTTTCTTTGAACTCAAACGAATATTCATAGACTACTGACTAAATTTCTAAATATAGCTGAACTTGAGAATTTCCTATATTACGGGACATTTCGTGACGCATCAGAAAATTCCTGATTCTCTTCTTTTATCGCGTTTAGAAGGATAATACAACAAAATTACGCAAGCATTAAAAAGAGAGGAGATTTACTAATCGATACTTGCAAACAACGGAATGCCATATTATGACGTCATATCAAGATGATCAGATATGAATAAAATAAAAGAGTGAAAGAGTGACAAATAATGATAAAGCTAAGTTTCTTAAAGAAATATCTCTGGTTAGAAAAACTTGAGCTAACAGATATATCCTATTCAATACGAGAATCGGTTGACCCAGGTCAGGCGCAAATATTTGCCCTGGATCGCAAAAGGAAAGAAAAATGCGGGAACCCGGTCCCCTAATCTCGCTTAAGGTTACGCTCGTGATTTTATGGGATTCGAGACACCGTCCCACATCGACAAACCTAGTATAATACTTACGACATCGGTGACCATGAAAAGTCTTTTATTCCGAGGTCCTTCAACTGGAAAATGTCTACATTCACAAGCTTTTACTCGTAAAACATTCTACTTTGGATCAAAACTATATCCTTCCAGCTATAAAAAGACAGTAAACTTGTAGTAATAGAAAAGGCATATACTACCATATTTCTAACAAATTTTTAATCAAAAATATAAATCACAATATCCATAGATCTTTCTGTTTCTTTAATAGAAATTTTAATATTATTTTTCCATTTATTATTTCTTTCCTTATTTTTTTACAAACTAAGTATTAGTTAATGAAAGATAATAAAATAATGGCAGTTAGTTAATAGGTAAAAGTAAGCTTGTAATAGCTTAAGATATTAGGAAGTTTCAGAAGATATTTCCTGTTCCGTTTAATTCGTAACGAAAGGATCTACAAAAGCGTATAATAGACGAGAATGAAATGTCTGTTATAAACATGCAGATCAGAAACCCGGGAAGAAACGTGAATCATCTTAATCGAGGAAACATCTCAAATGTTGCGTAAAGCCTCGGACGAGGGTAGACAAGAGAGGATTTTAGGTTGGATTTTAGGGGGCGTTACTTCTATCAACGATTCCACGCGGGTAAAAACAGACTCGAATTTATGTTCGTTTCTTATATCCCCATCTGTCTCGCCCTCGTTTAGTCCATTTTACGTTATACACTCTTCGTACGATAAATGTCACACGCGTTTTCTATTCAATGAAACGAAACGTAGGGGTTTATATACTTTTCAACTCGATTTTGTTGTGTCTATAATTTAAATTTCCAATCTGAATTCTTGCTCCGTGATAAATATAGTCGTTATATCACAATAGATATCGAATATCTTTGTTCGCGGTATTCCTTACATTTCGCGTGTATTTTAATACTTTTCCTATTGAAGAACCATATAAACGGAACGAGAAGTTGTAGTTATATTTTAATTCACTTACGGCCGTCTGTTGCGATCAATTTAGTCGTAATCGCGGTTTATTAGAGTGGCACTCTGTCGTGGCGAAATTCCACGTTTCATAGTTATATTTTCGCAATATATTCAATAGGTGATCAATCCTTTCTTTCTTGCGCACCTTTTTCATTCGTTCCACGTTTACGCTCAATCTTTCTTCTCTTTTTCGTTTCCAAAATTTTTAATTAAATCCGTTGGTGATGTTTGGGAAATATTTTTTCATTTATTTAAATCGATAACATTTTTTTTTGTTAGTTTTTACACACAAACGTATATATCTCTTCTCGATATTACAAAAATTTCTTCCAATATCGTTGCAAATCACCTCTGTGTAATATAGTTTAAAGATCGACATACCTTTTTTTAAATACAAAAATCAACGAAAAAAAATTTTAAAAACCGAAATGGAAATTAGATCAACGTACGTCGTTTTAATCTTGGTTCAAAGATTTTTAAAACAGGATTTTTAATCAATATAATTTACACACAACCAGGAAGAAGTTTTTGTAGACGTACCTTGGGGACAGTGATCGTCAAAGTATTTCGTTGCCGAACTTCAGGATACACCGCCCGTAATCCTATTAAAGTCTTGAAACTGGCACGGAACTCGAATTTTCAGGTCTATTTCCATCTTCTGGCTGGCAGACGTCTTCCGCAGTTTGTCGTGTAAAACGTGATCAAATTATTTCCGTGGCTCGACAGCAAAAAATAAAATTCTCTCCTAGCTGTTTGTCAATCTCCACCAATTATACGAGATTACGAAACTTTACGCGTCTAGAAAATAAAGTAGCTGTATTTTTTGCGAAATCTTGACACAAAATCTAAACAGACTTCTTCCGTCAAACTATGCGTTGGATAAAGTCGATACCATCTATTTAGTCGAGTTCCACCATGCATAATCAGTATACTGAGGAAATTTGTGCAAATTGATATTCTTATAAAAACAATTAAACAAGTGAAACCTAAGTGATGATAAGTTTCATTATACATCATAATATATACTGTACTTTGGATACTTTATATATTTTTGTATACCGTGTACATCGTACGTTCTATGCATTTTTGCATTTCTAAATTTCCCATAGATGCACGCAAATTTACAAATAATCAACCAACGAAAATCGATTGTTACGGTCAAGAGCCAGTTGTAACTTGTACAACGATAAAAAAGAAAATACAAAGAAAAATAAAGAAAAGCGAAATTAACATTTTCAAACATAAACTTATACCTTTAATCTACGACATAGTTGCATTCTCCTATTTCCATTTTAGTCGAAATAGACGTTCGTATACACGTGTCCAAGAGGACAAGGTCAAGGGTTTTCCACAATTAACAAAGAACCTAGCACCGGAAATGACCGACCTCGCGCGCGTCCAACCCCTATGTCTATTTTAACTCTTCCCTCGCGATATCATCACGTGTTCATTTCATACGTGTCGCTAAGTGCGTTTCAATGTCTGCGGAACGAAAGAAAAAAAAGCAAGAGAAAGAGAGAGAAGGGGATCCAGAAGAAATGATAGTTTGTCGAAGGAGGCTCAAGGACGCGGTAGTAGGCTGTCCGAGTAGAGCGTGCTTTTAACAAAAAGCATGGTCGGCATGGCACTCCTTGCTCTTCACGGCCGTGACTCTAGTGCCGTGCTGTTTCAACGTTTTTGGGTCAAGTCCAGCTTGATTAAAGTTCGTCGACTGACGGCGCCGTCGTTGGGTCCACCTGGGCAATGCTTTTAATTAAACGAATACACAAACGGCCGGTCGAACGTAATCCGGAAGGACGACGCTTGTAAAACGGAACCTTCTCATTTGCTTAATGAAATGACAAGTTTGTTTCGACGGTAATTCTCCATTTTTCCGAAGTACGCCGTACAATCTGCCGGCTCACATTCGTCGGTACTTTTAATTTCAACGAAAGCTAGGCAACCGGGTCCAAATGTCTCCGGATTCCCCGGATTTCCTAAGACAATTCCAAGGAGTGCCATTAACGCGTAGCTGATTGAGGATAATGTCCAACAATCTGTGTTCCCCCGAAGTTTGTTGAGAATTTCTGTTGAGAAATCGAATACTGTACAAGTTTTTGACAGTTACTGTAGAAATTTTTATTATATTGGAATATACTATATCTTAAAGATCTTTGAAGTTCTTTTCTTTAATTTTTTGTATGTAGAGTAACATGGAAAAATTGTTTATATTATATTATAGATGATCGTCGAGTAATTTGTTTAATATAATACTTGCAGATGTTTTATTACTTTATCGGTAAAAGCTTGCACTATTAGCATTCTAAATACTTACCCCTGTATTATCACTAGCGGAGACTTCCTTCGTTTATCAGCATATTGGTGGGGGATCGTGATTCCTTGACGAGATTTGAGATAGATCAGGGACGTGATCACGTGGAACGCCTCGTGAGCTTTTATCCCCCTGAAGCGTGTTCCAGTGTTTGCCTGATAATACGAGGTCTCCACGCTGACATTTTGATCCCGATATTAAACGTCTTTTGCTCGACGTGTTTCGCTAACGCCTCGTCATTCGATGCGTCCTTCGTTGCCTTTTAGATAAAATTTAGAAAAATTAATTAGAAAATCATAAAAGGTAATTGTTTTGCAAGAAAACCTGCACATTTTGCAGTAAAACTAAATTATTCGATATCTATAAAATCACAAACTCTGAATTTCAAATTAACAATTTACGGTATCAAATTTGTACAAAAAAAAAAGAACGAGTATTTCGCGTATTAAGTAGCGAAGTTTGCACATCTATTGCGGTAGCGCTATTCTATAATGCAATTTCTAGCAGAGAACGTTCGGTTTTCAAAAATATTTCACGTATATCGTGCACGACGAGGAACTTTTGGAAAACCAGATGATGTATGTATATTTGAAACACACGGACGCGGATGTGCGACATATGGTGCGGTGTGTAAGTAGGTCAATGGAAGGAGCGATACCTTCAAGTGAAATTTCCATTCTCGCAAGGCTGGTCAGCGATTACATTCGCCGTTGCAATTAACTGCGATCCACGCCTGTACAAATCCCATACACGCTTGTCTCAGAGTTCGTCATTGAAGCGAGCGGATGTAGATGCATATGAGGTTGTTCCGTCAAAATGTCGGTCAAGTGTGTCTATTCATTGGCGCGTTCATTCAATAGCTGTCTTGTACGAACAGACTTTTTTCTATGTTTATTAATCCAGAGTATACTGAATTTCCTGAAAAACACGATTGTATCCTGTTGTGGATCAAGAATGTTTTCTGTAAAGACGAAGAAAGACACCTATGTGATATGTTAATCATATTCAGTGACAAGTATTGTTTGATTACTATGCTGAATCAGCAGACGATCATTCATTCGATACGATACGATGACTAAATGAAAATTTGCAAAATATACAATTGGGTAATCAAGTCGAACAAAAGCAACTCATTCTCTCCTTTTTTTTGTAAATTCTCCGTTTTCCCCAATCACCTTATCAGAACTGCGCAGACATTAATTTAGTTGTCTAGATATTCAAATAATTCTCTATCCACAAATTCCACAAATTAATTGACAATCGTAATCAATGTAAATGAAAATTTTGAGAATTACTTTATTCTCTACCACGATACGTTTTCATAATTTGAAAAAATATGACCAATTTTTTATAGTAATAAATATTATTTCATGGAAACACGCAACAGGCTGAGTAACACCATTATGATTATCAACCCTCCAATTACGGAATACTCTCTCTAATCTCCCCCATCTCACCCTCCGAAATCCAACAGCCTAAAATAAACCACCCTAAAAACGAGACAAAACATCGGAAGCTCTAGACGTACGGAAAAACGGAAAGTGCGAGGGGTGGCAGCCCTTCCGCGAAAACTTCCCTCCGTTTGGCCCCGTTTCCACGATAGGGGAAAAGTCGAGTAGGAGTTAAGGGGTGGATTATTGTAGAGAGATCGGGGGCTGACGGTGGCGAGAGTGGTGGAAGCATACGAGAGTCAGCTTATTTCTATCGATCTGATGATAGCCCGCGGAGGCCGGCTTGGTGGCGCGGCGCATGGCGACACGGCGGCCACCTATGCGGCCTTTAATCCGTCGCGACGCCCTCGACGTCGGGACGTGTTTGAGACGGAACCGTGTTTGTCGCAGGATCCTCTCGCGAGTTCTTCAAGTCTCGAACTTGGTTGTCAAGTATCGCGTCGTTTTTACCGTGTCTTTCTGTTTACGGTCGAAGATAGTTTTAGTGGAGACATCTGAATCGGGGCACCCCTGGCCAGGATTTGTGTTACGTCACTGCCAAGGGAACAGGTGCGTCGCAGTTGCGA
The DNA here is from genome assembly GCF_011952255.1 of Bombus vosnesenskii. NCBI lineage: Eukaryota > Metazoa > Arthropoda > Insecta > Hymenoptera > Apidae > Bombus > Bombus vosnesenskii. The sequence continues at coordinate 50,347 of NW_022883063.1, forward strand.
ACACGCACAAGCGCAGCGTGCGTCGCGCGACGCGGTGTGCGCAGCTTTTCGAACACGGTGTGCTTTTTTTAATGGAGAATCGCCGATTGGTCAGCTGCCACTGACTGAATCGGATGAGTGACCAGTGCTCGTTTACGAAAGTAATTCGAGGTGAGCAGCTGCTGACAGCTGGATCGTGTGCACCGATGATATGCTTCGTTTCTATGCTTTACGTGATCGTGCTGATCTTGCTTTTCTTACAAGCTTCCATACTATAAATCAGCCACTCTACCAGCAAGTACGTGTAATTTAATGAAAGTGCTTCCGTGACGTTGCATCCACTCGAGTTGAGGATCGTCATTGCACTGGCACTTTCTCTTGACGTTCTCTCGACGTTCGATTCTTGTTCTCTCCTCGACGTATCTTCAAGGAAAGCTCAGTGTCGTGTAAAATTAATAAGAATTATAAATTAAGTTTATTTCACGGAGAACTATCCTGAACATCATTGGAAGCTATTCATAAAGCTTGAGGTGAATTTTGCACCGTCGAGTCGAAAGTTGCGCGGCTCCCTTGACCCACAAACGTTTGCTGGGCCATGGCGTACAAATGATTAATGTAAATTGCCATGCTGGCTGATTAAGCCAATAATTGGTCAGACTGCTAAAAAATTATCGATTCGTGGAAAGGATAGAGAAATGAACCCAGAGAAAGCAACTCGTGCTCGTTTATTTTTCGATCGCTTTAAAAACGTCTGTAAGATGAACGCGTAGATATTTTTTATTTGATCAATATGTAGAATCCATGCAATAGAACCGACGGAGCTTTAAGAAACGAAATTGAATTTAATTCGAATTGGAATCGAAACTTCTTGACCCAGTGACATTTCTGTTTCCGGTGTTAATCGCGTCACTGCGGAACCGCGTCGAACAGGTGCGTGCGAAACATGCATGTATCGCAGTTTCGGACGCATTGCGCAGGTAAGCCTGGATCAGCTGAAAGTCGCGTGCGCCAGTGACGTCTCTACCCACGAATTAAACGGGTATACAATTCCACAGAAATCTTTCGAGGCAGGTATCCATGTGGAAAATTGTTTTTGTAGACCGAGATCGATTAATCGAGGACAGATCGAGCGTGGAACGAAGCAAAAATAGGTGATAGGTATTTTCATTCGAGGATCTATTAATAGTTGAAAGGTACTTTTGTATTGCGTGTCAAGGATATTTGAACAGATGAAATTGAAATTCGAGGAGAGATTGAAACTGTTTTTAATATATATTTTAAGAATTGAAGACATAGTCTCAGTTTAATATAAATAAGTTTATTATTCATATATTCTGAACAGTCCATAAGGATAAACATTTGTATTCTCGGAAAGAATACAAATTGCTTCTATGTTCTTTTACAACATAGAAGCAACTCGTGTTTCCTAATATGTTGGTTATTATTCGGAATGTGTCGTCATTTTATGTGGGATCCTTGACAAAATTCAGAAATTCGATACGTCAGAGCTGCTTTTAAATTGAGACTTCAAAGGAATACATTTCTTCCTTTACAATTCTAACCTCTCAAATGAAGCCATTTTTCATTTCAAGTAATGACGCAACAAAGCTTCGAATTACAATTTTTAATAAAAGCCACTATGCACTTCTACCGAAGTTTCAACTCCGTAGATTCTCGTCAAGCTGCATTCCACAGGGATTGCAACGACGATGTGGTCATTTTGGATCGAAGGACAAGCTTTCGGTGGGTACGAAGCGTCGCTGTTTAAAGCCGACGTTCTCGAGGTAGTCCTCGTGTCGAGCTAACGAAATGAAGTCATTCATGGATTAGCAGGGCGATAGGCTGACCGTTCTCGTGAACGGTCAATTAACCATGAAATCGTACTCTTGGTCAACGTTGTCATAAATATTTCATGGTCAGACGGGTCCTCGACCGTGACTGTGATCACCCGAGTTGCAGAAGCTTCTGATGAAATGTTGCACAAAGCTTTCATATCTCTTTAAATCGTTTGAAAAGCAATTAAATGGTTGTTCTTTTGACTATTATAGAAAAGTGAATCTAGCCACTAAGAACACATTATTGCATATTTATCAGGATATCTTTTATGAAAACATATAATTCCTTTATGTGTGCTTATTTAGCATATACCTATTCAAAATAGGTTTCTAAATGAAAAAGAATAAGGCATGTCGGACATTCAACAGTTTTAGCAGTTTCGAACTCTTGTGCGATACTGTATGGTACACCACGCAACATATTGACATTTCGTGCTTTGCTGTGGTACCGGCTAAATATAGTTGCTCTATGGAATAATCGTTACCGACTTGCACTGCGGCCGTTTCTCTCTCTCTCTCTCTCTCTCTCGTATTTTTTTCTTTTGTTTCCTAACTGGTTCCCCGTTAATGTCAGTCATTTCCCGCCAACACAAGAATACGTTGAAGCTTCCCCAACATTGTTCATCGTTCCATAAAACTTCTTAATAATCAATAAAATTATTCGAACAAGCACCAGTCGATCAGTCTGATAAACCTAATAAAGTACAATACAATACTTTATTACTAATACAAATTACTAATTGTATTACTAATACAATTACTAATGCAAATACTTTAGACGATCATCGAATATACACTGAGTTTCCAAAACTCATATTCAATTTGGCATCGCTAGTGCACTGTATCGCCCCTCAGTTTATCCGACGTGTGCATTGCGACGTGACCTTAATGGAGCCCTGGAAACGCAGCTGCACCGGCCGACCACTAATTTGAGGTCTTTGTTAACGCAAGCGAGAAGCTGGTGCGTTGAGTGGCTCCACTGAAACGGAATGAAAATCGACCTTTCAGGGATGAAATCCTCCCTCTGGGCGAACGTAAAGACAAAGAGAGGAATAGGGCAGTGGAACTCGTAGAAAGGAAAGATGATTAATCCTAGATTTTTGATGCGAAGTTCAATTGGCTTTGAGATATGGTGGAGCTACTCTCGTAAAGCAATAAGCAATGGCTGAATAGACTCGAAAATGTTGAGATCTTAATTAGGATACTGAGCATTTTCCTTTAGCAATAGAGTGCAGAACTACTCGTGTCTCTCTCGAGTTTCGCGAAAATTCGTGGTTCGTTGAGATTTTTGCGGGCGCAGCTTTAATTAAGGCTATCCAGTTGCCAGCATGTGATTCGAGGTTTCGCGACTCGTGCAGTCAGCGCTTACACTCCGCTCGTGCCTCCCGGCATTTTTAGTTCTATGACATTTAACCGTAGAATATTTACAAAGTGTTCGTTGATGAGCTTTATACCACGAAACGTCAAGGACCGGGCTGCAGTTGTGAAAACCTTATGGCTTCGTGCTTTGTTGACTTCGCTGCAACGTTAATGCCTTTACGCGGCTTCCAAGTCGTGTATCGTGAATTTCTCATTCGTAAAGAATCTGAGCAAATATTATTTTAAAACAAAAGTTGACCAAGCAATCGAATTAACGATTAGTGCTATTTTATATTGCTGTAGCACTGTAGTGTTGTAGTGCTGTTAGGCATACAGTGGTACGAGTGAATATCGATGGTCTCGAATCTGTGTTAGACGATGTGTCCCGAACACTCAACCCCAATCCTGCCGATAGTATCTGATTGTAGAACTTGATTACGGACAACTCCCGAATCAGCTAACCAATATTCTGAATTCCCTGGTTGTGACAGTGGAATTCGGATGACTTACTCTTCGTCGAACTCAATTTTGGAAATTTTTTTTCAATCACAAACCCGATTTCGACGATGTCACAATTAATTTATAGCAATTAAGCAAATAGTAATCCTACATAAAATTCTAAATATCTTGAAATTTTGTAAATAGCAATTCTAACAAAATCACGTTCCGGAATAAAATTGAACTGCGACAATTTTTAATTAATCAAACTTAATAACGCTGAGTCTGTATATTCGAGACGAACAATGAACTGTAATTGTAACAATCAAGCAACACATTTTCAAATGACTATTGCCTCGAATACCAGCTCGCGCGATATGCAAGCTATTCCATACTCAATCTCACGAATGCTAAGATACTATCATGCATATCATACCATGCCTATCGCATGATACCAGTCACGAAACAACAAATCTCTCTCGAACAACTACAATGGACCCTCAGCATGATGAGGAGCGAAATAGGAGGAAGCTGAAAGATATCGTATGTAAGATCCATTTTCACGAAATTCGAGTCTGTTAGATGCATAGAAATCTTTGAGACGACGACACATGTTCTCGACTACTTGTCATTTTCGTGAATCCTTGGCTTGTTCGTAGCGACAGATACTCGAGCTCTGCTGCACGGGCGATCTGAAACGGTCGAATTTCAATAGGAACCTTAATTAACGCGATAATTTCGCTCGTCTATGAATTCTGTCACGTGAATGCGTATTATGCACGTCGTGGAATATTTCCGGAAATCTGCCGCCCTCTGCTACGAAGAGAGAGGGGGTTGTAAAGCAATCTCGAGACAACATGATACTCGTGTTTGTGTGGTGATTGACGTAGCTGCGTACGCTCTAAAGTCGCCTTTTGAAACAGTCATATTTAGTAGTATACATAATTTACTGTCTTGATGTTAAATTATAGAAATGTTTTTTTAATTTTTAAAGGGAAAAAGAATTGTGTATATTTTTAAAAATTTTTATTCTATATTTTCGACTTCTTTTTTCGCGTAGAATCACCCCCTTTCCCCTTGTACCACCAGTTACCAACCACCTTGTAGATAAGAAGTCGTTCTTCGTAAGACAAGGAAAATTGGAATAATTATGGAAATGTGATTAGACATGTGGTGAATGGTTGATTGTAAGGTTTAAATGACGAGATAACTCGATGTTGAAATCGTCAAGTGTATTTAAAATAATAAATAAATACAAAGAATGTTCACTAAGACGCTTGATACAAATTGATTCGCTAAAGACTGTATATAGATCGCTAATAAGATCGCTCGAGACTGAGACTGATAAAACTGTTCGTCTTGCGATCGCGTTCGTTTATTTATACTGGTCGGGGGAGTACCGGAAAATTTAAAGTCGTCTTTGCTTGACGGTTGCACGTAGCGGCGACATTGTTTTGCACGGAGTTTATTTATTATTACATTATGTGTATCCTAACGATATTGATACTCCGAGGCGAAACAACAACATGATTCGAATTGTCCTCTAGCTCATGTGCCGCTACAGAAATAATTAAATAATAATATTGGTATAACTTTTTGGGACAAATTAATAATCCATAAACAAACTGAGACATTGACAATCTAAATTAAATTAGAATTTTTGAATTCGAATTTTATTTTTAACGAAGAAAGTTTCAAGAATTTGAATTAAGAAACGATTCTATAACGTAGTAAAGGCATTGTTAATTGTCTGTGATTTTTTCAGATTTTCTTAAAGCGCAGAGCGGTAAACAGACATAAATGACCCAATTTCTCTATGATATATAAAAAGATATATTTGCCTACGCATATTAATGCCATGAAAATTAACTAGCATAGCGGGATAGATTGCGATAAAGTAATTCTATTTAAGAATTCCTACTTGTAGTTAACCTAAACCCAAAGAATTAAAAGTATTTTTAGTTAAATCCGAGACAAATTGGATTATTAAACCACACGATTTCCAATTAAGTGTAATAATAATAACAATAATAACAATAATAACAACAATAATAATAACAATAATAATAACAATAATAATAATAACAACAACAATAATAACAATAATAATAATAATTTCTCTCTCTTCGTTCTACACAGAAATTTTTATTACTTTATTACATTATTCATGGTAATACGGTTTCTTTATGCGTGTTACCACTCCTCGTTTACACCAATTCGATTCAAGCGCGAGTATCTGTGCAATTGATATAAACTGGTAGCTCAAACATAGAATATTGACAAACGAGCCCCTGTACGTGTCTCGGCCTTTAAAATCGCGTCATCCAACACACAATGCATCGACCAGGTGGAGAAACGAGGTTCCGTTCACAAATTGTTTCGTGTTCCGTCTGTCGATGCGGGAATTGTGTGTTCCGCGACAGAGAGACGCCTACGGGAACTCGATTCCGACTGCGTGGTGATTAACTGCCTAAGCTTTCAGAGCTCTCGACCAGAGCAAGGAATTTCGCGTTTCCTCTTTTCTTCGTATCTAGTGTGTTCGTAACGAGAATAGATGGTCGAGTGAGATTTACCTGTCTTGCGATTAACCTCGCCGATCTTAATTAAACTCTCTGTTCTTCGAATAAAATTTAAATAGAAAATTTGCAAAATTTGAATAGGAAATTAGTACGTTCTCCAGGATAATTGTATTGTGAACAGGTCTTCACTCGTCATATAGAAAGGTCATTTTTATTCAAATAAAATACTACAAAATTTCACAGCGGAATTCTATGTGGTAACAAAAAATGTTGCTTTATTTTTGGTTTATATGTTAATATCCACCCATAAAAACTTCCATTCACTAATGAATAATTATTATTTATTATTATAACACAATTATTTTTTAATATATAAAATAATAATAATATAGTGCTTAGTCATCTTGGTAGAATGTCTAACATTTTCGCAATAAAACTTTATATTACTTACTTTTATATTACTTTATACTACTTTATATTACTTAAACTTTATATTACTTACTAATAAAAATGACTCTTCTGTAAAATGTGCAAGGAATTTCGTACATAATTATATACATATGTATTTTTTCAACAAGAAAATAAGAGGAAGAAGGGAAAGAAAATAAATTGAATTTCTCCCTTTGAATTGTTCGTTTCATTCGTTTTTAACCTGATATTCGCGATTTATTTAACCTATGAATTCATCAGATATATCGGAATTATATGATGATTTCAAGTGTTTTATTGGAAGAGTACACCTTGAGATCAGCCGTGTCGCGATCATGCTACTTTGAAGAACTACTTTAACGCGCATGGCTTGTTCTTCTAAACCAATGACTTTAATTAAAAATACCGTAGAGACGCGAAGCAATTAATGACTGGCGACATATTTTAAGACCTCGATACTACTTGAGTCCATAGTGAAAAGACTTTCACCCTTTAACCCTTAGAGTGCTGAATACTCGCGGCCTATGCGGTCCGTACGGACGGCGCGCGGCCAGCGCTGACGACCGCTGTGGACGAAGTACTTCTTCGCTAGACTGAACTCTGTTGATTGACTATTCAAAGCGCAAATCGTAATAAGTTATAGTAATTCTTTTGCACGAGATTAAATGATTCAAGAGCGTTATTTTTTGGTATTAATCATTTATTATAAACATTGAAATTTACAATAAACTAGAATTTGGGTAATAAACTAGAAAACTAAATTTAGTAAATATAACACAAGTTAATAATTCAGTTGTGTGCGAAAAATTTCAAAACAATTATCGATACATAATGCGACATCGCATTTTCTGCATTCGTATCGCGTGTCGCTCCTTCTCTTATTTTTCACACAAACAACACATTTTCTTCTTGATAATTGTGTTGTACCGGCACGATTAGAGCATTTTGATGGAAAATGCCTATCAATTAAACGAAATGATATATCTTCAGACTTTCTCTTTCCTTCTCCTACCATGATTCTACGTCGGAAATATTTTCCTAAAAGACTCTTATCAACGCCAAATGAAATTCACTAAATTTTTGTTTGGAAGCAGTAGATTTTTGATATAAAATATATGCATATATATAAGGAATGCATTTATATTTATCTCACACAAACGTAATAGTATTACTTCTGCGTAGGTGTTCGGAAAAATTGACAGACGCATATATGCGTCCATAGCACTCTAAGGATTAACTGGAGGAAAAGAACGGCTCGAAAATCATGTTGCCTCTTTTATTCAAAATGAGAAATATTTCTTAGTAAAGAAAAAGATGTTTGTTTTCGTGAAAGTTAGAGAACGATATATATGTACGAATAACATATATACATTACTGACAAATAAAGAGATTTTACCAGCGTATCTAAAGAAGTCGATTAAAATCAAGCTGATTTTTTTTGTTCATTTGTTAATTTCATTACATAACTACATAACTTATGACTTATTTGTGTAAATTCATTCATTGCAAGATGACACACACACTGGTAAATTCTGAGATGAATTTAAAAAACATTGTCCGCAAAATCATCACTATTCTATGCTTTTCAATTTAGTTTTGAAGTTGGTCTTTAGGAATTCTTTTACTTTGAAGTTGGTCAATGTGACCCTGAAATGACTTACATGATAATCGGAAGTAGTGAACGACTAAGGTAAATTGAATGTGATAATTAAATAGCATCTTTTATTTTTACAGAGAGGTACGTACAGTCGTGCTCAACAAAGGTTCCTCCGGCCTGGGTTTCAATATTGTCGGTGGCGAAGATGGCGAGGGAATTTTTATTTCCTTCATCCTAGCCGGAGGTCCCGCCGACCTCAGCGGTGAACTACGTCGCGGCGATCAGATACTCAGTGTCAATGGCATTAATCTTCGGACAGCCACCCATGAAGAGGCCGCCGCGGCCCTTAAGGTATCTTCAAAACATCTCTATATTTCTTACTAGATATTCGTATTCGATTATCGAGTTCGATCATCGAATTCTAGAAATACTTCCAAATTTTTTGATATATTTTAAGAATTGTCATCTCCGAACAAAGAAATGAATGAAACTGTGCCAGTCGTAATTGATTCGATCGTATTTAGTAACTGAAAATTTTGTTATATTTGTATCCAGGGTACCGGGCAGACAGTGACGATCGTGGTGCAGTATAAGCCCGAAGATTACAACAGATTCGAGGCTAAGATCCATGATCTTAAACAACAGATCTCTCAGCAGAATTTGATGACAGGCACCCTCATGAGGACCTCGCAAAAGAAATCGCTTTACGTTAGGTAGGACTAAGAGGAACTAGATAATGATATCAATTCAACTCATAACTACGGACATTCGTATTTTTACTATCGCCACAGATGTGTAATATTTCAGATTACTTGGTAATTTTATTTATTAAAAAAGCCACTATTAACATTCCTCACACGTTCGTGACATTTAAAATCCTTCAACGAATCTTGGCAATGAAATAAAAATTCGAACTGTAGTTGTGAGTTCAGAGATTCTTCGTACATTTTTAGATAGAGTCGAAGCTTTTCTTCTCAAATAATTCGCTCGCCAAGATTCAAAGCACGTATAGCCAAAGGCAAACCTACATCTCTTAACGGTAGTGCTATTATAAGTTAAGTCAATATAAGTAAAGATGGGAGTCTTAAACGAAAGAATCACGAATACACCGTAAATGACTTCCATCCGATTTCACAGAGCGTTGTTCGACTACGATCCTAACAAGGACGACGGCCTGCCGAGCCGCGGTTTGGCATTCCGTTACGGTGAAATCCTACACGTGACGAATGCCAGCGACGATGAATGGTGGCAAGCCAGAAGAGTGACTCCTCAGGGCGAAGAGGAGGGTCTCGGCATAATACCGTCACGCAGACGATGGGAACGGAAGCAACGCGCCAGGGATCGTTCCGTCAAATTCCAAGGCCACATGCCGGTCATCCTCGACAAGGTGAGTTCGTTCGATTGGCTGCGCGTGAAATCAAGAAGAAGGACGACGAGGTCGTATCAATATATTGATTACAAATCAAAATTAGAAAAATTGAAGCAAAATATTAAAATTAGAATAGACTATAGATATTTTTTTAGTATTTATATGATATTTTTATTAAAAAGAATGTAAAAGAAAAGTGTTTAACAAGAAGATATAATTATGTTATCACAGCAATCAACACTGGATAGAAAGAAGAAGAACTTCTCATTCAGTAGGAAGTTCCCGTTCATGAAGAGTAAGGACGACAAATCTGAAGATGGTTCAGATCAGGAACGTGAGTGTCTTGAAACATGACCAATTCGTATCCTGCACGTTCTGTGCATGTTCAGACCCGTATATATTACCTATTGTGGTCTTTTTACGTGAAAATTTTTTTAATTGTCGTCGTATTTCTCAGTCACTATATATGTATATATATTATCTAGATCATATTATGTTTGAACTTATAATTAGTACTTTTTACATGTGTCTTGATATCCCCCTGTTACAACGATGATTCTATGTCCTTTTTTTTATGTTTTTTCTTTTTTTTTTTCTTCAACTTAATCTATCGAATGGATGACCTCGATAAAGATTAATTCTCGAACGATTCGAAGTTATTAGAGGTTCGTAAACCCTTTATAAACTCAATTGTTTACCCTTTCGTTTGATCGTTCTTTATTTTTTTTATTTTTACTCCCTTTGATTGACCGATACTAACGTAGAAAGTCTTTTTATTAAACATGCACCAAAGTCAACTCGACGAAAAAAGAAAAAAAAAAAAAGAATCGTATCGGGAACGTAACGGGAAAAGCGTAAAATAAATGGAACGCAATCTCTTCGAATCTGAAAGCCCGTTTAGAGGTGCGTTGGCAAGTTAAGGTCATTTAGTAATTCGTGACAAGTACGACGAATACGCCCAACTTCCGATTGAGCTTTTGTGTTTTTACCATGTGAAAACGTGACATGTGTTTTGTTTTTGCCTGCTTGTGTAGGGTCGCCCACGACACCCGAGAACGAAAACGATCCTACACGTAAGTATTCCAAGTTAGTCAACAAGAAGAAACAAGATACAATCACATGATACACCCACATACACACATACGTTATACCATACACGAAACACACGAGCGCGCGTGCACGTACATTTCTATTTGGTTTTTTAATACGAAAAAATATATCGAGAAATCAATATACGAAAAGAATCGATAAGACGAGAAAGAAGAAAGATTTTTCAAGGAAAGACAGAAACGATATCAGCGACCCTGTGAATTAGTTACGCTTCTCGAGAGGTCTCTTCTTTCGTACATCCTTTTCTATGCTTGCGCCCAGCACTCTGCAACCTCATCTTTGCACCAATTATACTCGCATCATGCGTTTGGTCACTAACATCGCGATCGAGCAAACTGTGACACTTTACTCGACTCGCTTTCTAACTGGCTAACCTTTTATGGTGGATCGTAGTAATGGTAGAGCCACCCTCGAATGCTTGTAGAAATATCAGCACGTGTAGTGATCGATGGTGAACGGAAATTTTGACGTTGCTCGTTCACATTTCTTCCGATCGTCGCGCGAGTGCAAAAGGATTGGTACGTGGAAAACTTTATTTACGAAAATTGTGAAACTTATTGAACTTGTGACGAAAGTTGTCCCTACGTGAAAATCATGAAATACTATATTCATTGTTCTGAAGCAAATCTCTGTTAAGATATATCTGGCACCATTTTCAAGAGAAGTAGGTCTTAGAATTCTAATTACTTTTAGAATTCTCAGTGAAAGCACGATCACTCTATAACTCTGTAGCTGCATCATTTCTCTATCGTGAACGGAACGACTTGAAAACGTTTTACTTTATAGAATGTTCGCTCCTTTTACTGACATTTTCTCCGGTACTAATAAATAGTCACCGTGAATTTATAAGTTTAACGAAGCGAATAAAACGTAACGAGCGAAACTCTCGTGCACCGCGGAAAAACGAGCGATCGTGCGAGCTATCACGATGGGCCAATCAGGGCTGTTCGAAAAGCTCGAGCTAGCCCCGCGCGGTAGGGAAGATGATTGCTCATGCTTAAAGCTTAATTAATCCTAGCAATTATTAACGGCCGCTTATTAGTACGCAACGTATACTGAAATATTGAACTTGTTATGTTTTAGCATTCATGCTGTGCTACACCCAGGACGACACTAACACCGAAGGTAATCACGTCTCTCTCTTTCTCTCTTCACTTTGCCACCTCTTTCTGTCTCATCCGTTCCTATATACATACGTATTTGTATCTTCTTTCTGTTCCCCTACTCTCTGCCTGCCTTTCATTCCAGTCCCCATTATGTATTCCGACCCCTCCCCCCTACCGTTCCATTCCCCAAACCCCTCGTTCTCTTCGTTTCATCTCGGTCGCATCAATTAACAAAGCACACGTTCATTACTGCGATATAACGATCCGTTCGCGGGACGAACGCATTGTTCGACAACGTCCTTTTGTCGTGGCGCGTTGTCACTTTTGAATACCGCGTTCTGCCTCTCGCCGCATTGTCGATTAACGAACCCACCGACTTCCAAGAGAAACTACGAGCCGAGCAATCGAACTGATTTCACTAGCGGAATAATGGACCCTTTTTCTTGTTTTAGTCTTCATTATATTCTATTTCTTTTCTCTCTCTCTCTCTCTCTCTCTCTTTTTTATATATTCTGTAACATTATGAAGTATCAATTTATTTGAAATTGAAGTTAAAAGTCTCGAAGCTCTAATTCAGTGTTTGAAAATTTGGAAACGAAGGATTCAAGTTAAGGGATGCATGTCTAAGCTTAAAGAATTTAAGTTTAAAATTTACAAATGTAGGTTTAAATATTCAACGCTGAAATTTCAATTCAGAATACAAAAATTTAAATTTAGAACTAGGTCATCTGGAATGGGTAAACAAGTCGAAATTTCTGTATAGAGTCATAAAATTTCAAAATATCAGTAGCACTATAACCATCCCTTGCTGCATTAACAAATTGTACCTCGCTCGAATCATCAATGATCCATGACATTTACAAAGAATTACATTTCAAACTTTCATCCCTTCAACAATCGTAAAACGAGCAAAAGCCGGCATACGGTACAATGAAACGTCCTCCACGTGTAAAGCTTCGCTAGATTTCTTCGAAGCTAATATCCGTTGTCATGGAACGAAACCCGCGGTCCCGTTTGCGTGTTACTACACGTTCATTCTCATCTCCTCTCACATTTCACCGCGCGCTTCTTCTACCTGTTTCATTCATAAAAAGATATCTGTCTTACGTCGCAGGGAGTAGAGAAATTTTGTATCGTGTCGAACTGCCTTATATGGAGGAACTGACGTTAGTTTATCTGGAACAGGAGGACGATAAGAATAATGACGAGTGTAGTAAGTGATGCACAATACACGAAAAAAAGAGTCATAGTGTGTGAAAAAACAGGAGTGAACAACAGATACCAATTTAGGTCCTTGACTAACAAGCTATCGAAACGCGATTTCGATCGTCGTACGGATCCTCTTTTTTTAATAGCAACTATTGTTTCTTGTTTTCTTTTTTACTTTTCTATGTTTTTCTTTTTAATTTTTGTGCCTTTTTCTCTGTTTTTTAATTCTCACCACTCTTTGCCCACGAGCACTGACCAAACGCCGAAAACGCTCCGCGCAATTGGGACAGTCGCGACGTGCTTTGTGTCTGTCTATTTTTTCTGCCGATTTTGATTTCTCTGTAATACTAATTATCCTCGTGTAGACTTTTAACGAAAGTCACAGAAACCTTGCGTAGAGCACGAGAAATCGCGTCGCTTCTCTAAAATTTCCAATCACACATTCATATTTTAGAGATTCCAGACTCAAGTTTGAAACCATTTACCAAGGAAAATTCAATGAAAATTGAAAGAAGCACGTCGGTAACAACGAGAAGCGACGCGTCCTCGTAATCGTGTTAAAACCGTTGTAATCACGTAGTATCGAGTATCGATTACAAAACACGATCTCTATCGCCATCGAGTGTATTATCATAGTCACCACGTAACTAATGCCATGTCGACCTTGATACTTTTCGATCGCCTAAGTTTCTAGACTTTAGGGAGCTTACCAACCTTTTTTAGTCCCTTTTACCTTGCTTCGATTTCCTAGGTGCTAAAGCATGGATCATTTCTCGTTCGAGGTGAACAGCAAAGTATAATAATCATTCCCGGTCGCGTTTCTGTATTATCCATAACCAGCATATAGTTATATGTATACTCGTATCTACTTATATGAAAGTTTCTTGTAATCGAAAATAGTATTTCGAAATCGACCGTGTCGTTCTCTCTCGTCCGAATAGATCAAAAGTTTCTTAAATCGAGAGAGAAACTAATTTGTTTCCCATAGCTGTTTGAAAGAGTGCAAACAATCTAACCGAGGATAACAAAAGCTTTTTACCACAAGCCCCGTCGTCACGGAAATACGAGTGTACTTTATACTGGAAATTACAGGCAGCGAAGAAAACGTGCTGTCGTACGAGGCAGTCCAGCAGCTCACCATACAGTACACCCGACCTGTCATTATCCTCGGTCCTCTCAAGGATCGCATCAATGACGACCTCATCTCGGAATTCCCGGACAAATTCGGCAGCTGTGTGCCACGTGAGTTGAAACAAAGTTTAATCTAGCCCGCCTGGCGATTTGGGTCACGCGTTGCTTCCACGAATCGCGAGATTTCCTCGGATTTTGCGAACATTGCTCGTCGGATACAATTTGTTCTTTCATTACGACTGTAGTATATTTCTTTTTAAGTTAACACGTTGACTACCATTGAAAACGTACATGTTTTACCCTGGCAGTCGCAATAAATTGAAATATTCTACATCATAACGTTTAATTTCTGCAAAATATCATATTTGTTACCTAAGTCATTCACATTGTTAAAAATTTGTTGCTCCATGAAATTCATCTTAATTTAACTATTTCGAAAAATTTAGTAAAACGTGAAACGAAATTTCACGAATGCTACTATATCCTATGTTAATACTCCAATGTAATTGCATACTTATTTTTACGATTAATATTTGTTAAATATTCGAAGTTTCAAAGATTCGTTTGATCAATTACTTATGCGAATAATAAAATTAATTTATGGAGATGATTGGACGTTTCTTATTTCTGCAGATACAACGAGGAGTAGAAGAGAGTACGAGGTGGACGGGCGTGATTATCATTTCGTCGCATCTAGGGAACAGATGGAGAGGGATATTCAGAATCACTTGTTCATTGAGGCCGGACAGTACAATGATAATCTATATGGCACGTCCGTGGCGTCCGTGCGAGAAGTTGCTGAGAAGGTAAGGGGAAGCAAATTATTCATAAAAATCAATCCGAACGTAAAACCAAATAACGATGTTTGATATTATAAATTAATAAAAATTTCATCTGCGACTAATATAGGGGAAACACTGTATTCTTGACGTGAGCGGAAATGCCATCAAGAGGTTACAAGTGGCGCAGCTGTATCCCATCGCCATTTTCATTAAACCGAAGTCCGTGGAATCAGTTATGTAAGTGACAATGCTTTCGGCGATTCGTTCGAAAATTGAAGTGTAGTTTAACGAGCGATTGTTCGTATTTAAAGGGAAATGAACAAGAGGATGACTGAAGAGCAAGCGAAAAAAACGTACGAACGAGCACTGAAAATGGAGCAAGAGTTTGGAGAATACTTTACTGGTAAGTGATTTCCAATAATATAATGATTGTTTTATTACGAAACTCGGAAACGAGTAATTTGTCGATAAGTCCGATAATTTAATTGGCACAACGAGCAATCGACGACAATTATAAGATTGAGTTATTGATATAGAAACCTTCGTTATGTTGCAGCCGTGGTGCAAGGTGACACGCCCGAAGAGATCTACGTGAAGGTAAAGGAGGTAATCGCCGAGCAGTCAGGCCCGAACATTTGGGTACCGTGCAGAGATCAGCAACTGTGACGTCCTGCCCCCCACGCTCAGCCCGGTCCGAACGCTTGGACTCTACCTCCGAGGCGTCAAGCTTAATTACTCTTAATAAAATAATCGAGTAACTCTCTAATGCCTTCCCCGTCCCTGTCCCAAAACCCGTTCCACCTCACTTCAACCCACCTTCCACACACACACACACACCCGCCCAATCGAGTAGCACAATGTTCCAGTTAAGGCGTTAGCCGCGCACCAAGCTCGTCGAAAAAAGAAGACTTCGCATCAAATAAAGCTGACAGTATGTGAAGGTTTAGAGGAGTAGAACGTTCATGGGAGGAGATTAGGTTAAGAGAATAGGCAGAGGATAATAGTAATTGAGCATGCTTCGAAACGTGTTCGAAGTCTCCATCGCGAGAACTTGTAACTCGCGATCGTTCACGCCGCGAGAAAGGTTTCATTGTTGATTATATAAGGATAAAACAGTCAATGGCGTGTTCCAGCTGTAATTGTTATCCGTTTCGACGAGAGATCTGATCGCAGAATATTTAAGGCGTTTTAAGGATCCTTCCACCGAGAGATTGTTAGGAGGAAGGATACATGTTATAATGTTAATACCAGAAGTGTTTCGTTGTATTACGATGTTTTCTCATGATTTCCACTTGACGAGTGGGTTTGTTGAGCAAGATTACGAGCATCGTCGCGTACTTGTCATCACGTTAAATTTTTATCACTGTGTTAAGACGTCAAGCACGAATACACGGCAGTTTGATCGTTTACAGGAATCAACCTCCTTGTCGCAACAAAGAATGTGAAGTTACTTCGTAATTTGCAACGTAAGAGAAAAGCACGGAGGACTGTATCGTGTATTCGTCTCGGTATCGATTTTAACGCGTGTGCATGACGACTCGACCGGCGCAACGGAGCCGATTCGTCGAGAAGACGTGTGTTTTACCGAAAGACTAGCGTCGCGGTTCTTCGATTGATCGAATCGCGACGTGTTCTGTGTGTGTTATGTTGTATGTATACAGTTCACGCAATTGCTTGAAAATACGACGAGAATAGCGAGTAATAAACGAATGATCGGCATTTGGCCGAAGTTGAACGAGAAAGAGGTGAACCGAGAGGGTACGAGCGAGAAAACAAAAAAATAATAAAAGATAATAGATGTTTAAGATAGATTTTCGTCGCGATTATTTGTATGACGCGCACAGCACGTTAGACGCTTAAACAAAGAATTTTCCACGCGCAAATCGCGACGATTACGGCGATGAAAGCGTAACAATGAAGAAAGAAAACGAGACAAGGTACGAGAATATACTGAAAAATAAAGTAAATGAAAAAAAGAATCAATAAAACATAATACTTGGCTTCACCGAACATACTATATATGTATAGCTTGGTCCGGTTAATTCTGAGCGAAGTAGCGCGGTATTTTTTAATGTACTTAATCACAATAAGAAGCGAACAAGAGACAGAAGGGAATCGAAAACATTCATTGTCTGACGAGATGAAATTCGAACGTATTAGAATGCACTGGCAGGACAAACGGAATAGATATAAAGGAAAAGGAAATAGATATAGATATAAAGGATATAAAGGAAAAGAAATAGATAGAAAAGCAGGATAATGGGACATTCTTATTGAGAGTCTGTTCCACGATATGTTCTTTTTTTTTCTTTTTTTTTTCTTGCTATGTTGAGAAAGGCGAAAAAAGGAAGAGAAAAAAGCAAATAAAATAGAGAAAATGAACAAGAAGCGATAAGATCCAGGCGCATGTTACGAACCTCACGATTCATCAAACCTCACAGGACAAATCTCTAGATGCTAGAATAGCGATATATAATGTTTTGTACAGCTAGATTACTAAGCCAGTACTGGGTTATGTGCAACATTATATATACATATAAATAAAAATATATATAAATAGAAAGCGCGCGAGAGAGGGAGAAACGAGCAGCAAGGAGAGAAAGAATGAACGCTATTGTAATTTAAATAGCACTACTAAATTATTATTACGATAGTAGGTATATATATACATACATATATATATATATATATATATATATATATTATTGTAAATATCTATATCCGGGTAATCGAGATGGTATATGGTGGTAGCGTGTAACCGATCAGGAAGCGGTGGTAGCGAGTATTTCTCGAGCGTATCGAAACAAGGATATGACGCGACGAATTGTACACATCCGATGCAAAGAGGAACCGTTACTTTCGAGTTTCGTTTTCTACGATTGGCCCGTGCTAATCTATAGAAAGCTAGATGCGTATGCGTAAAGATAGAAGGAAAACGGAGCAGATATTAACAAGGACAGGTCTCGCAAACAGTCCGCGTTCTATAATAATTCTGATGCAAAAATTTTGCGAATAACTTTCAGCATTATCTAGATTAACGAAACGCCTCCGTTATTCAGCCATTTTCACACAGGCGATTAAAAAATGAAAAAAATCACGAGAAGAATCATCGAATGGCATCATTTCGATCACGTTACGTGTCCTGTGTTGAAGACAGATCTGCATATCTGAGCATTAAATCTGGACGAGTGGATACGAAATGACGAAGGAAGTCGCTCATCGAAATACACAGTACTTATGAGTGAATAGAAAAATGCGAGAGCATTTGACGCACCGAGGAAATGGTATAGGAAGGGTGATGTAATGAAATTGTGGCAAGGGTTATGAAATAAAGAGAGAGTTTAACGCAAGATGCATCGTTTGGGAGAGAATGCTCGTTTAGTCAGAGCTTGTACGTAGCTAAAACTGTATATCGTCGCAATGACCACACACCTACATCTCTTATTTCATAATCGCCGATCGTGCAAGCGATTTCGCTGATCGTTTCGTCAATTGCCTTTCCTTCGGTTGGACGAGCGAAAAGGGCCGATTTCGCGTTCTTTTTTCCTTCCGTTTTTAGTTTATTCGTAGGATGTGATTCGCGCGATCGAACGACATCGATTGACTGTCGGGTATAATAATAATTAGCAGGGGTACGCTTTCTACGAGCTATTTTTCCTACGACAGAATCCTGTGTTTAGAGTCGTTAACGCAACAGCCGTCACACGCATTTACAAGAAAAAGAAATAAAAAAAAGAGAGGGAGAATAAGTAAAAAGGGAGTCGTATTATCGACAATTGAAGGATGAATCGAATGGCAAGAAACGTTGACGTATTAATATTATCGCACAGGACGTGCCTGAAAACAGAAAAATTAAAGGAAAAGTGAGAAGGTTTGGCTTCGCCGAAAAGTAATGAGACAACCTTTAGAAAAAAATAATAGAGGAAGAAGTGGAGGAAGTAAAATGATGAAAAAGACGTTTGTCTCGATGTAAAGGAACGTATAAAGAGAATAATTACTACAGACACTTATTATACATCTCTATAGTCTATTTAATAATATTACTTATTGAATTGTCAATCTCATGTTCACCTTGTTTCATCGTTTTTAAATAGTTAATAAACGTTTTACCAATTTTAAATCTGTGTTACCTGTCTTTCCTTCGAGCGCGATTCCCCTTAATTCTGACTGGTTTCAATTTAGAGTTTCAGATCTCAAAATTTAAATATAAATTTAAAAAATTTCAAATTATACTTTTTCAGTTCGAAGCTCTCAAAGGGGAGGAAAGGTTTTAGAGAAATCAAGAAGTCGCAGAGATCGGTAAAAATACTTGTTTTTATTACATCGATAGGATAACTCGTTACTGTTATTAGCGAAAAGAAAATCACGAGTCGAGTTCATTACGAAAATCGAGTTTGTCGGTCCATTGTGACTTGTTGTTCGGTAAACTTGCGGTACAGAGCAATGATAAATGACAATGACAATAATAATACTAATTAATTAATATAACCATAACTCTTTCTTCTTTTTTGTTTTTCTTCATTTTTTTTTTGTTTACTTAGTTCCATTGTTTAGACGAATCACAGAGAGAATTTAATTTGTATCCTTCCTCGCGTATTTTTTTTTAACATTATATATCCATTAAACTAAACTTCTGAAATAAAATATATATATATGTACGTATATATACATATATATTTATATATTTATATATTTATATATAATATATTTTGTTCTTTCTCACATAGAATTCCTTCTTCTCCTAAAGCAGCAGCGGTTTTTTCTTTTTTCTCAACACATTTAGAAGTATTCCTCAAATATAATATATAAATTACAATGGAGGAAGAGGAGACGTTACAGCTAAGAAAATGTACATTCATAGTTCGGTATTATGTATATATCGTACAATAAAAAAAGCGGATAGTCGTGACAGTGGTAGTAATAGTAGTTGTGGTAGTTATAGTAATGGTAGTGGCAAATAGTAAATAGTAATAGCGGTAATCGTAGTATTCGTAATAGTATTCGGTGACCGGTAGTAGTATTGGTAATAATTATTATTATTATTAGTTAGCGATAGTAACTGCAATAGCCCCTATTATATTGCAAGAAAGTATCTGCGTGTTGTGTGTATATATATACATACGCCTGTAACAGCGTATTATTCGGCTTCCTTTTTCGCTGAAATTACAACGTTCTGCCTCGAGTTAATCTAAGACGCCGGATTTTTTCCCTTTTCCTTATGCTTTATGCTATTACACATGCGTAAATATGTGTATACGCCCCTATAGTTTGTATGAACAAGTGTCGTGTTCTTTTTAACTACTTACACTATTATATTCGGTATCTACTTTACATTTAAAAGGTACATCACACGCACAATACGTACAGTTACTTTGCCCTTCCTATCTTGATTCGCCACCCTCCAATGCGCCTTTCGATCTATTTTACTTCTACTATAAGTATGTATATTATATATATATAATATGTGACATATATAATATAATATATAATATATTATATATAAATATGTAATATATTATATATATTATATATGTATTATATATATATAATATAATATATATACAATATATAATATATATTATATATATATATATATATATTTACATATATATATATATATATATATTATATTATTTTCTTTCTTTTTCCCTATGTTGTCCTAAACTTCGTTAAAGATTATTTTTTTAACAAGAATCGCATATAGGATCACTGACCGCGAAGGAATCCAATCCTTCGATGCATACATTTGCATGGCAGGTGACACTAGCTTTTTATTCGAAAATAAGTTATGTACACGTATAAACTGCACCCCGTCCACGGTATTGTTCGGTAATATATTCGAGTTTTGAAATCGTCAGCTAAATAAAATTAAAACGAGCAGCGAGCGAGCCACCAGTCATCGGTCGATCACGGCGACAGACTGGAAACGTTCGTTCAACGTACGAAGACTAAAACGGTGTCCCTCTTTCTTTATGCCTACTGTACATCGCGAAGAAATCGGTATAACATAAATCTTAACGAACGTTCATCCGTCGATCAACCAGAGATGCCTGGTCGCGTCTCTATTCAAATCGATGCAACGCATAGGATATCGAGAATACGCATACGGATATTTCCCTGAGACTGATCAGAACGATTGGATAATCTCTGTACACACGGAGTAAAATGAAACGCGCCCGCGAGCGTGCTTAGATTTTGCTAAAAAACTTGTAAAAGCTTCTGTCTACGATACGTAGGAAGTCTCTCTATTCCTTTCAATGTTCAACCTTCCCTCTCGACGCACACATTTAACACGCTTTCAAAGATATAAGTACGTAGAGATCGTTCCATCATCGCATTCGATGAATTCTTTCGTAAATAGGATGCGTCGATGATCCTTGAACACGTTCACTGCTGAACATTTGTAGCCTTTAAAAGACTTACTATTGATAGTCTCCCGTGCGTTAATCTAAAGAACAGCTAGGAAATTAATAACCGCTTACATTTATCCTATAACGAAAAATGTTTTGTCAATTCGACGGATTAAAGTCTAAACGAGAAACAACTTGAGCATACTAGTTAACGAGCGTGATAGTAATAATAGAAACAAATAGAACTAGACAACAGTGAACGCGTCGATTGTATTTTCTCACCGTTTCAACAAGTAAACATCTGAATATAATCTGAAATGGAAACCGTTAATTCGTGAATCAATCATCGCGAGTTCGATAAAACTTATTGCACACTGAATATTACTATCGATCCGTTTCCTTATATCTCTTAGACTTAACAAACATTGATCGATCGCGCTTATCGGTCGGCAATCGTTCAATGGAAAGCAGACTCGCGAAATTGCACATCCCGAAGAAAATAAAAAGAAAAAAGGGGAGATAACAAGAAACGTAAATGCTCCATATTTTTAGACGATTAATAAACGCTTACTTAAATCTACAACGGTAAACACATAATCGAATTACACTTTTAATCGACTCGCTAGTACCTTGTAAAAAAAAAAGAAAAAAGAGAAACAAAGACAGAGAAAAACAAAACGAAATTATTTAAATTAATAACGTGGTAACGTGACAAAGCTGATGGCGATTGGATAATTCGTACGTTCCAACGTTCGTTCATTGCTAACTTAAAACAATCGCATCGATGAGCAGAGAACGTGAGACACACACGATGTCCATTCACGCGGAGTTTCAAGTTCTCCGTGAACATCGATTCCTTCAACAAATAATCGCACTGACAATAAGCGCGTGGACTTTCACCAGATTCCAATATTACGATTAAAATCTACACGACTGGAGCTCGAACGAAAGATTTCTCTTCCGATTTTTCACAAAGATTGTTCGAATTCTCTCTGCTTTCTATCTCAAATCGTTCAAACCAAAGAACAAGAAGTTCGATCAGAATG
The DNA here is from genome assembly GCF_011952255.1 of Bombus vosnesenskii. Taxonomy (NCBI): domain Eukaryota; kingdom Metazoa; phylum Arthropoda; class Insecta; order Hymenoptera; family Apidae; genus Bombus; species Bombus vosnesenskii. Next base: position 72,606 of record NW_022883063.1, read on the forward strand.
ACGATCTTCATCTAGAAAACATTGCTATAGACGCCATCATCCTTTAGCCCCCAACGAATATATCGATAAAATATCACTGTGCTCCATTTGGAACATCTGTCAATAAATACTGCTAATAGAACGCGTCAAATGCACTGCCATTGAACTATCTTCCTCTTCGATCGTACCTGAACCACTAATTCTATATATTTCTCGTGTTTAATTGTTCATTCGATCCTGGTTGAACAGAGTCAAGGTAAAACACTAGATCTTGATCGAATGAAATTTTCCACTTAGCCGCTCAGTGACTTTTCACAGCTAACGATATCTCTCGATTCACGTTCAATCCGTGACAGCTGTCTTGTTACCCTGTCGCGTTCTGGCTTGCCTTTCGCGTTTAGGCGAAACACTGGAGATCTTCTTCGACGATTCCTTCGAGGCGGAAGTCGACGGTTTCGCCTGGGGTGATGAATGCCCCAGTGATGCCTCTTGTCACCTTAGGTTGATGACCACTTTCTCTACGTTCAACAGGGATCTCACTTTCTCGTTGTACTTAATCAGAGTTACCTTGGACCCTCTCACGTTGATTCGCTCGCCACCGCTAAGCAGGTGGCAGCAACGGGATTGTTCCAGGAAATCTTGCAGCTTCAGTTCTCTCATGACGTCGCGATGAGCAATCGCTGGTGGACCAGCGTGAGCTTTAGGATTCACTTGACGCAGCAACGCGTCCCTGCTTTTTATTCTTAGGGCAGCCATCAAATCCTGGAGGAGCACCCACTTGTCTGAATCGTTGGCGAGGGAAAAGAGAACTGGCAGGTTCACGTCGCCCATTTCTATCTCGATTTCATCTAATTCGGGTTCTGGACTGTCCATAGGAGGATCGTCGAGGGGATTGTAACCAGTTTCTTCTGGGTCTGAAACAAATTCATCGATGATTAATTAATTGCAAATATTTAAATATCAAATCATTCTGATAACAGCTTTACTTTTAGGATTGATAATCGAAACTGTTTTTGAATTCAACTAATATAGGGTAACTGAGTATACAATGACATAATGGTGTTGAAATGACTCTGAATATCGAAAATATATCTCTGGAGACTTTTTTATAGCTTTAATCACTAATGATACCATCTTGATAATCCTGTAAGCTTTTTATTGGACTTTAACTCACAAGGACACGACCTGAAATACCCTCCTCACTTTCAAATGACCTTGATTGCCAACGAAATCGGAAAAGCTTTCGTAATGACTTAATTGCGAAAACTTTAGGATATTATTTAGATTTTTAGGAGAACTTACCAAAGATAGAAGACGGGCCACCAAACGACCAAGCTGTACTCGTACGACCCTGAATATCATCTAAGTGTTGTTCTAGAATCGAATAGGCGTCGGTATCTGCAGCTAACATCAGTGGGGTTTGTCCAGAATAAGTAGCTAATAGAGGATCAGCGCCATAGGAAAGTAGCAAGCGTACTAGTTCGGTAGCACCATTTTCTGCTGCCTCGTGAAGTGGTCTGTAATAAGGAAATAGATCGTATTTTAATGTCTCTGAAGAATTGTCTATTAGAATTCCAAAACACACGTTGGAAGTCAGTAATGAATATTACCTTATTCCACCGTTGGCACTTTCACTTGCATTCGCCCCATACGCGAGCAACAATTTGGCGATTTCTAGGTGACCCTTCGAACATGCTTCGTGAAGCGGCGTGTATCCCGCGTTATCCTTTGGGCTCGGCGCGTTATTTAGCTTCTCTAAGCAGTATGCAGTGACATCCTACGAACACAGCGAAAAAACGCAATTTGTATTCAAATATTTATCAATGAATATGTTTCACTAAACTGAGATTGAATTTTCAATGAATGAATGTTTTTTTCAATATTTACCGTGTAACCGAGTCTGGCGGCACGATGCAACATTGTTTCGCCCACACCCTTCTTGATTACCCATGTTCTAATCTCCGACTGAATATCAGCTACGCATTCTGGACTGGGCCTTGTTAGAACTTGCTGTAAAACAAATATTCCACACTGATAATCTTCCATACCTTCTATATTGATGAAACAATAGATCGTGGATGTATTTCAAAAATGACACAACACAGCTCAACGAACTTCTGCAGGAAAAGTGAAAAACTATTTCGAAGCTTACAAAAAAATAATTTAATAATTTTGTAACGCATTCGAAATACACGTGCGATATCATTGATCCATATCACTGAGAATAAGATCGTTTACAAAAATACGCAAAGCTCACCCTTTTCCTTTCTTTAGGCAGCGTTTCGTCCTTCTTCAACGGTTTTTTCTTTTTGCGAATATAATCGAATCCGGAGCGGAACTTCCGCCTGCTTGTCCTCAGTTTAAGCTTCTTTTTATTAGGAACTTCTGACTCATTGGTCTCGTCGTCAAGTTCGTTGTTTTCCGCTTCCTGCGCATCGTTCGTCTCTTCCTGCACCGGTTCCTCTTCCGCTTCCGCCTTTAAGCGCCGTAGTTTCTTCTCGGCCAAAGATTTCAACAAATCCTTTCGCCTCTCCATCAAAAGATGATGTTGCTTCGAGTTCATGATCGCCTTGTGTCTCCTCAAAATTCCAGCGTTCTTCAATCGTGAAACAACTTTCTGCTTCAAGGTCCTCTCTTTTCTCAGCCTGTTCTCTGGGGTTTCAGTCTGCGAGTCGTCGTCCTGAGAAGTATCGTCGTGGTTCTGCATGGGTGGCGCTGAGGCTGGCCTGTCTTCGCCAAAGACTTCTCTGATGGTCGCCTGTTTCTTCAATACTCGCGTTTCTGTTCTCGTTCTACTCTTCAGCACGAATGTTGAAAATTCGTTCGGTAGAGCATGATTATTTTTAAACGTGTCGCGGAAGTTGTTCACCGTTTCCTTGCGGAAGTAACCAAGTAGGAACGAATCTGTCACCTTGATAGGCTTCACCTTGTTATCTTTGACAGGCGATTTGCCCTTTGGTGATTTAGACGATTCCAATAAAGGAATCAAACTTGGAGTCGGAAGCAGTTCAGGTTCGTTGTTACCTTTCTGCAACGTTTTATTTCCACCTTTATCCGATTTCTCTTTCTGTTTCCTCTTCTGTTCTTTCTTACTAGTTCCTACCCTCTGAGCTAGGACGTCGACGATGGAACTGTTTTCCGATCTTGAATGCTTCATACCCTTAGGAGGACACGAGATTGTCGTAGACGACGTGGCCTCTTCATCGTCGATCTTACTTCCTATCCCAATCTCAGTGGTACTAAAGCTGTAGTTAGATTCTACATCGCTGTCTACCAATTTCTTTCTGCCCAAATACACGTCGGAACTGTCCATAGAGACTGACAAAGCTGGAGATCCTGGGTCCAAATCAGGCAACGAGGTGGACAACCTGTGGAACCTCGATGGTTTCGACACGGTGATCAACCTAGGTGGCATTCTCAAGGATTTTTTGTAGACGTACACCTCCTCCTCCCATCCGGGCCTGAAATCGCTACCATCGCCAAATAAAGGCTTCGGTTTCCCTTTCTGAGACGTAGAAGTCTTCGAGGTGGAGCATTTCGACTCTTTCTCATTCTTAGCCTTCTGTGGCGTCGTATCTCTGGATCTCAGCCTCATTCCTTCGCTTTCAGTGCTGCTGTTGACGCACCGTTTTCTTGCTCTTAGCCTATCAGCTACTGAAGAACCGTGACCAAACTCCGTACTAGCATCGCTGTCTTCGCTAGAGGAATCACTGCCGCTGGACGACTGTAATTTAATTCTGCTTCCTCTACGAATCCTTCTCTTCCTACATATTATCTCCTCCTCGCAATCACTGTCATCCTTCTTCATCTTTTTCTTTGCCCGTCGAATTAGCGGCACCTCATCAGAATCATCGCTAGAATTTTTCTCATCATCCTTGCTCACCTCTAGCTCGGTCTTCACTTCTATCTTGATATCCGTCATCACAGAAGCTTCGTCATCCTTGTTCGTTTCGTTCGTTTCCGGAGACTCGTCTTTATTGTCCAGAGGTGAATCGACATCTTGGATTTCCTTTTTGATGTCCTCTGGTTTGATCTGAGATGTGTTAGCGTCTAATTCTTTGCTGCTATCGTTGCCAGTGTCATCGAGTTTGGATGTTATCGTGCAGCTGACCTTCTTCTTACGACCGCGTTTCTTCATCGCGTCTCCTGTTCGTAGTTGTTCCATAAACTTGTCGCACGTGGTGGACCAAAACGTGTCCACTTCGGTAATCTTGTCGTTCTCCTGAATATAAGAAACCAAGAGTTTATGAGAAAAATTAGATTTTTTCCAAATAATATCCAGAGGATACTACTTCCGCATTATACGAATCACGCGTGGAACAATATTTCTCTAGACAAGAAGTCGCGGAAAGTGTATGAAAATGTTAAATTTATCTAACACGTTATACGGGTGTTTATCGCGTTCTATGAATATTAGTCGCAATTCTTTTGTCGTGTTATACGTGAGTTCACTGTGCTTGAATTTAGATCAAGAATTTAGAGACTATTTAAGCAGTCCCAACACGAATGAACTATCCTCACATCATCTATAATCGGGACAACTAGAGTTGATCCGAAGCGGCAAGAATTTGTGTGGATTACTTGAATCGATGTTTGCTTTCGTCGTCACACGGTCCTATACAATCCAATTTCTACGATATAATACTATCAACCAATAACAAAACTTCGCGGACTCTATATATATGATTGTGTAAAAGACGATGATCCTATTACTTTATTTTTGTCTGGGGAGAAAGCGTGAACCAATTTCCACTACTAGACACCATCAACAGAGGAGGTGGCAAATTCACGTACACCACTAACCTAAACTTCGAGATCTACATATACTACACATTCCACGCAGCACAAGAATTAAAAAATATCAGTTTGAAATTTCAATCGCCTCAAAAAATTCATTCATGAAAACTTATATCAAACTAAATATTAATTTCAAAATAATGACAAAGTCAGCACAAAGTTAAATAATAGGTGTAGTTAAAACAGCGATATCCTAAATTTTATATGAAGCAACTCTAGTCCCCTTGACTCAAAATAAAACACGCAACCCGCTGAAAATCCAGAATAAAAATCGTAAAGAGAGCTCGAACGCTGAAGGCCGTTGATTCGCGAGCACGAACGAATCACACGAGAAACAACCTTACGTAAATAACGTTACCTTCAGTTCTATTTTCACGAGGTCCGTCGATGAGGTCATGCCCATGCACATGGCGTCGTTCAGAGGAACGGGTGGCTGCACTTTCGATAGCTGTTTTCTGTCCCTCCTCATCTCCTCGAGCGTTTGCCGTTCGAGAACCGGCATCTCACCCTCGGAGTCACTCTCCCTGAAGTCGAACACCGATGTTTCGGAGGAGCTTCTAAATCCGCTGGCGCGTGCTGGCACGCTAGAGGCAATCGCCGGCGCTGGCGCCGGAACTGGAACAGTCGCGGCCACCGGCATATTCTCCTCTTCCGTTCTGGAGAACAACCGTCTTCTGGGAGGTAAACAGGCTACCTTCTCGCGCGTCAACTTTGGCGGACTACCCGCCGATGAACCGGATTGCGGAGTTGACGTTGAAGCTGTACTGTCTAGTTCTACAAGCACAGATTTAAATGTGTTATTAAGAAATAGTTTGCAAGAAGAAGAAGTTGATTCGTAATAATTACTTAGTTTATGGTTGTCCAGGTTTATGAGAGTCTTTTTATGTTTGTCGATATAGTAATTAAGATATAGACTGCGAATAGTAATTAACATTCATGGAAGGAATTGGTGATATACAGGGTGGTTGGTAACTGGTGGTACAAGCGAAAAGGGGGTGATTCTACGCGAAAAAAGAAAAAATATAGAATAAAAATTTTTTTTTTAATTTTTTTCTTTTTTCTTTTAATTTTTCCATCGAGACAACGATCTACAGTGAGATCCGTTATAACGAGACGTGATAAAGTGCACGCGTACCGAGCGAAAATTCAAAGTCGATTTTCTCAAAAACAAAGCCTCAAACGAAAAATTTTTATTCTATATTTTCGACTTTTTTTTTTTTGCGTAGAATTACCCCCTTTCCGCTCGTACCACCAGTTACCAACCACCCTGTATAATATGAATAGAAAGAAGAAAGCGTTGTTTATAAGACTACTGTGATTGGACAAAGTGCTGTTTGTGTTTTCAAAAATAGTGTACCAATAATATAATATAAAAACCTGTATGCTATTATAATATGATATGAAAACGTGCAAATGTCTAGTTAGAGCGATCTTTGTACTATTTTAAAATGATGTAACGATAACATAATTTTTAAAATAATGTACTAATAATATAGAAATTATATACCATTATAATATAATATAAAACTGTATATCTATTCGAAATTTTCAAACACTTTAACTACAATCTAAGACAATAATATACCACAATGGAAGTGATATAAAATTCATGTATGACAGATACATTAAAGAAGTCATTAACTTTGAAATCATAAAACACAAATTACCTAATCACGAAAAACTTTACGAAAACATAAAACCGATACACCAGCAGAAACTAAATTTACCTTTCGGAGTAGTCGACGTATCCTGGGAGGGTACGGTTGTGGGTTTCGTTGCAAATTGACCGGTTCCCACCTTTAAGAACAAACACCAAAAATAAAAAATATCATATATTAACAATTCGGCCAATAGAAGCCAAAAAAGAGAACATCTTCGTAGAAAGTAACAGAGGAACAACATGTTTCATTCGGTTCACCTGCTTCAGTTCCGCCTTGGTTCTAATTTTCGCGGCCAATATAGCTGCGAGGCCATCGTCTTTGTCACGGTGAATCTGATTCTCAGCTCCTCGGGGTCCCAGGAGTGCTTCCTTGCCAGGTAGCGTGGCGGATGAATTTACTCTCGAGCCATACAAACTACGGGGGGCCTCCTGAGTGATCGAGTCTACCGCTCTCGGCACATGGAACTTGTAATGGGGCGGTGTGTTGCTGTTTCGTTCCAGTAAGCTTGCTGCTGTGAATGGTGACAGGTTGTGTCTTCCGATGTTCGTTTTGGGCTCGACCGGAGCAACAACCTTTGGGAATAGAGGACACTGGCGTTAGCATGATAATAGACGTATCTCGCTGCTTACGTTTATGATCTCTCAATACTACCTACAGCTAAGATATAGATAGGATTTGGTGTAAGATATTGATTTTAATGTAAGATAAAGTATTTCTGGTATTTAATAGCGTTTCTTGTGAAGAGATCAGGGGAGAAGAGAAGGTAGAGTTAAACATTTAGATAGATGTGCGAGTGAGAATTTTTATGAACAACGAATGACTGAGAGCTGAATGTATATTTATGGTAGAGATTCGAAGAATGCACTTGGAGATCTCTGCATTGAATGTATGCGATGTGTGTCGTACGTGTGAAATTATTAAGATCGTAATAGGGTTGAGATAGGCGACAGACATGGTTGATATTTGCAACATAGTTCGTATTTATGACATAATTTGTTACAGGTTAATTGAACTAGAATTAATCAAAACTTCATATCGAGGTAGTTATCGAAGAATGAAACAACGCATCGAACTTGCACGTAAGATATAACATACAAGAATATACAATTGCTACATACCTTATTCTGAAAACTTTGTTGACTATGATTGGCTAAGATAGGCTGTTGGCTGTTCATTTGCTCTTCCCTTTGCTGTTTATTCTCTAGGCTATTCCTCAGCAAACTAAGCACTCGTTTATCAGCACCGGTATTGCTCGGTGGTTCCGTGGCCTGTCCACCGGAAGTAGCTCCAGGAGGCACCACAAGTCCGGTTGCTTTCTGACTCTGTCTGTAATTCGTGTACGCGGATGGTTGGCTAGCGTTTGCCTGTTGCGGCAAAGAATGCACATTCGTGGGCTTCGTGATCACAGGATGAACATACGACGATGAACTATGAGTGACCTTAGGTTCCACGTAGCTTCTCTTATCACAGTAAGCTTGCTGATACCTCGCGGACTCGGACGACGAGTATCCGCTATCGGATCTCTGCTCGTAGGTGCTAGGTGCTACGAGGGTGCCATTCGGCAAAGGAACCGGTAGATTCATCTCTTGCCTTTTCTGTTGCTCGTACAACGCTTTCGCCGTTGACAATCTCTGCTGGATCCACGTGTCGAGCCTCGGCTGCTTGTTCGGACCGCCACCGCCGTAAATCGTATCGCCAGGCCTCTTCGAAGGGCTTCGATCGCTCTGCGGCGATGGCTGGCCAAATTTATTTCTACTGTCCAGATAATATTTCGATGGGTCGGACGGGTAATCTTGAAGAGGCAACGCAGCCGGTCCTATCCTTGCAGGATCGATCATCGACGACGGATACCTGGAGGTTCTGGAGGCGATGGTGTCGTTGGCCGACAGATAAGAAGACGACGGGACCGGCGGAGGCGGTGCTGGTGTAGTCACCGCGTCGTACACCTGCGTCGTGGGCAGTGAAGTCTTTTTAAACGTGGACATATGGGGCAGTGGAGCGGTATTATTAGGATGTTGAGGAGGAAGAGACTGCGGAGGCGGAGCATACAGCTGTTGCGCGGAACTTCTCCGCTGAAGAGTATTCTCGTGCGACTGGCCGTGATGGTGACGCAGCGGCGCGGAGTTGAAGTCTGGCAGAAAGTCGACCTTCGGTGCGCACACCGTTTGAGGCGTCGGTGCTCGAACGCCGCTCGTTGGCGGTAAGATTCTGCCGTTATTGCTAGACAATCGGTTGTCGTACGCGGGGTATGAGGCTGGTTGTGGAGGAGGCTGCGCCGGAGGCGGTAACATGGTTCGCGAATTGTTGCTTCGCGATGAGATCACCGTGGAACTACTGACGTGTTTCTCCGGCGCGATCGTCTCGATGTCGTCCTGAGCGGTCGAGTCGGCGGATGTTTTCACCGTTTTAACAGAGAGGTCCAAAGGTGATTCCCTCTTTCGCATTCCGTTTGTTTGAGAAGGAGGAGTCACTATAGAGGAAGCAACGGTAGACTGTACCGTAGACGCGGTCGAATTCTGGTACGGATACTCTTTGTATCCATAGTCCTCAGTAGCTCTTACAGGCTGGTGATGATAAGAGGATGCCGTACGATTGGTGTCCGACGATTGATAACTATGTACCGTGGTAGTTTGAACGGAAGACCTCGGAGCGACTTGACCGATAGACGTAACGGTGGTGCTGCTCGATGAGTTGCTCCCCTGATGACTAGGCGCCATGGTGGTAGCGTAGGTCGGATATCCGTGTTGAGCGGTATATCTACTGTAAGAGGAATTTGTTACCGTGTTCGTCCTTCCATTGACCGGCATGGCGTGACTCATAGTTGACAAAGTGACCGGGTACTCGGGAACCCTTTGAGGCGCGGCCATCGAGGAAGTAGGCGGCGCAACGACCGAAACTTTGCTCGCCGTGCTAGTCGAGTAGCGTTGCCGTTGCACCGATTGCGCCTTGCTCGCGGATTCTCGCCTATTGGAATGATAGGACGAGAGAGCGGCGATAGGTGGAAGGTTGTGCGTGTTAGTTCTCGGGACAGACGTTTGCTGAGATCGATAAGAGGCATAAGGGACCTCCATCGAGTTTCTCTTCGAATCGGCGCCGTTGTACGTCACCGGTTTACTCGGCTGATAACTGGTGGCACCGTTAATGTTTCCGTTTCCGGAACAAGTAGATTCTGTTCGAGGCGCCGGACCGGCCATAGACATTTGCTGAACATACGCCTGGCTCTGAGATCGACTGGACTGCGAGTAGTAGTTTGCTTGAGTGTGCGGCGGCTGGGGACCTTTTTGGAAGGAATGATACGAAGACTGAGGCGGCAGCCCGTACGGATTCGCGTACCCACCGGCGTTCGGTTGATAATGCTGCGACGTAATGGGAAGGTTGTACGAATGAGGGGTGGAGGAAGCCGGTGGTGGTGGTGGATAAGTCGGTGAATGCGGCTGGAAGCTGCTATGCGGAGAGGGTGTGTGATGAGGAGAGGGAGTGTGATGAGGAGAGGGTGTGTGATGAGGAGAGGCGTGAGGCGTGTGCAGGGTGGATACGTGGGGCGATTGTCTATGCGGCGACGGGGTAGCGTGACGGGGAACGTCATGGGGAGAAGCGATAGGATGATAACCACCAGTCAGCGCTGCCGGTGGCGGCATTTGATTTGAGTTTGAGGATGAGGAAGCCGCGGACGTCCCGTGAACGATCATTCGACTGGCGTACGAGTTCTGCCCCATAGAATGCGGAGACGCATTTATTCGACTAGAAAGCTGTTGCTGCTGAGGCTGCTGAATCTGAGATTGTTGCTGTTGTTGCGGCGACTGCTGCTGTTGAGCTTGATGATGCGGGTGAATCATAGTTCCGGCGGATGGCAAGTGTGACGAAGGAATGTGCGCCGGATGATTCTGATAGGACGACGACGGTGACGAGGACAACGACGACGACGAAGACGACGAAGGAATGTGACTTAAGTTGACTGTGTGGCGAGGGCTGCACGGGTTCAACGACGAACATGACGGAGACGAGGAGACGCGCGAGGAGTGCGACGATCTTTCCGAATGCGACGACCTGTCCGTTGCTGGATTGCTCGATGAGCTTAATCGATTCTGCGGTTGATGCTGTTGCGGCGTGCGATAAGTCTGCGATGATGGCGAGCCGTAAATCGAAGGAGTGCTCGATGGCGGCACAGCGTTATTACCGTAGGAACTCGGTGGCACTCTTTGCTCCTGAGCGTGTCCTTGACCTAAAGCGGTGGTCGGGTTGCTCTGCTCGATCGGCGTCGGCCTCGTAGCCAACTGCACGTTTCCCGATGATGTAGCTGCAGCTACGCTCGACGATTGATAGATCGAATTCTGAGTGAACGGAACCGGAGCGCTCTTCGTGATGTCCGGATGATGATACCGGGGATAGTATTGGGTTCTCTGTGCTACGACCGGCGCGTTCGGTTGCGATTGTCGATCACTGGCAGTTTGATAGGTTGCTTGGTGCGACGAGGCGAGTATTTCCGCTGTAGAGAACGACGTTCTCGTGACAGGGTTTAATTGTTGATACACCGGACCAGGGGACTGTGACTGTTGAGGTGGTTGCATTTGATGTAAGTGCGGTGAACTTGGCGCTGTCGCTGTCGTCGGCTGCGAGTGATGATGAAGATCGTTGGACGACGATGTCGAGGAGGTCGATTGTTTCTGTGAGAAATTTGACGTCGACGAGGATCGACTGCTCGACGGCTGCATCTCCGTTAAAGTGATGATACTCGAGGACGATGAGCTCGCCTCCATGGAGGATCCGTCATCGCCTGGCCTCGTATCCGGCACTTCAACCCTCGTTGGTTGAGGAGGATAAGGTTCGACGGATGGGCTCCAGAAAGTGCTGGAACTGGCCGCGGCGTTGTCCGCCGACGACGGTCTGATGTCGTTGAGATATCGACTCGTTTCCTGATCGTTGCTCCCGCCGCTGCCCCCACTGTTCCCAGCGTTACCGGTTGTGTTTCCGCTCGAAGTCGATTGCGGCGGTAACGATAGTGACGGTGGTGCTTGCGATACGGATGGTGCCGGTGACAAAGGAGCCACGGACGAGGTGTTGCCATGGTCGTGCGACGACGATATGGACGAAGCAGAACTCGTTGATGTCGCGAGACTGTGATCCGCTGACACGGTCGCACTACCTGTACTCGGTACCGGCAGTCCCTGAAAGTACTGGCGAGCCCCCTCTAATACGTTCGTGAAGCTCACATCCATGTCACGCCGACTGCTGGTCTGAAATCAGAACAAAACGAGTTTCCTTATTTCTTTGCAACCTCATTGTAAGAATCTCGATTTTAGGTTTTCTAAAGCTTAGTACTTCATCTTTCGAAGATTACATGTTACGAACTCGTCGGTTTCAGAAATAATTCTCCTCATTCTCTAAATTTTTTTATCATACGATAGGGACTCGCGTTTAGAAAAAGAAACTCAATCGTCAGAACTTTATTTGATTGGACATTAAATAAACCTTCGTTCCGATAAATGGAGTTCTACTGTAGAGAGTAAAACGCATTTTTCTATTTCTATGAATCTTATATTTGGAAGAGACATTTATAGTTAAAGTGCATCGCGTGAACCACAGCGAGTAGAGCAGCGACCCTGCGGATTAACGAAAACTCAGTTCACACGGTGCTGCAGACTACCAGCACCGTCAGGGAACCAGGCCGAAACATTAATCTTCATTGTCTTGTATTTGTCTGCTGCGGACGCAGCTTCTCTTTCTCTCTCTCTCTCTCTCCCTTTCTCTCTTTCTCTCTCCCTCTCATTCTCTATTTTACTCTCTTGCATCTTTGGCTTTCCAACGCTTCTATTTTCTACAATGAGCAACTCGAAGCGCAAGGCAGCCTGATCTCACGTTATTAATCTCGTTGGCCCGCGTTGCTCCGTGAAAGATAAGATCATCGCGCGGAACAGCAACCTGCAGAGGGGAACGAAACGAGATTCTTCAGAGAGACCGATGACGTCGAGTTACGATCCTAAACGGTCCGGATTGATAGAGAAACCTCGCGACGTGGCTCAATTAAACGCAACTCGGCTAGTACACCTGATAAACACTGGCGGAAAGATAGACCCGTCGACAACGCTCACAGAATGAAGTTGAAGTACCGTAGAACTTCATTTCTCCGAACTCGTCAGGGGACAACGATCCATCGACTTTATTATTTTTCATTCGATGGACAGTTTACTTAATCTGGGATATAACTAATATTATTGTAGATTCGAATAAAAAAATCTATTCTTAAATTAGCACTACTCTCGCTTAACTGCGATAATTCAGAATAATGTGATCGGTGTAATGTGTATTGTAGGGATTTTTTTCTTCAATCCTCGATGAGTTAGAAGTTACAATTAACAGCATCAAATAGAAGCGAATTGCTGAGAAAGTTTATTTAATACGTAAAATCCCTCACTGTGAAAGCCCAAAGCTATTGCAGACAAACGAGCCCTATTCTCTAATAGCCGAATGCTTCATCACCGTAGTGTAAAGCCAGTTATAAGAACCATAGCATGCCGGCGACAAGAAACTGCATCTACGCGAAGAAAAATTGTTGCAGGTAACTACCACACCGTCGCATATCAATTATCATACCAACACTGACTACAGCTACATCTTCCTTAATGACTAATTCAAGCTCGTTATTGATCTACGTCATTCGCAACTATGTTCCGAGTGTCGGCAGAAACGCCAACGGAACACAACGACTTCCAGGGAGTGCGAGGAAGCCTCCCATTTATCAATGTCCGTATCACGATTCATATTTCCAGCGGAACCCTCGTAACTCGGCATCAACGTCTCCGAATCCTATCGAAATCTATTCTATCCTACAAATCGGCAAGCTGGTGATGGAAGAGCGTCAGAGATCTTATCCTCGCGAAACAGTCGCTCGTGCGGTGATCGTTATCGATTATCGAATCTAGGGGGATACGGAGATACGACGGATGCACAGCCAGGAAAGGCTGGATCGCTCGATGTGGCTCATTGAGACGTGTAACGAATCGTCCGTCTGCGTGTACGGGAGAGAAGCGAAGCACGGGAGACAACCACCACCACCACCGCCATGATTCGACGGTAGTCGCGTGTACAGGTAGGACAACGATGGTGGAAGTGGTAGGCGAGAATCAATATCGCGCACCCTTGCAGACCGAGCAACCTGAGGGGTTAGTTTGGCCCCCTTCGTGCGCCAGTCAAAGGCCCTTCTCGAACCACCCTCGCGACTCCCTCCGACTCTGTCCTTCTTCCGCGATTTCCTTCCGCCTACTTCGTTTCATTTCTATCTATCTCCTGCATTGCACGCATTTTAGTTTGCAGATGTTTCATTCTTCAGAACACGTATCCATTGTAACCAGTCTTAAGGTAGGTGTCCATTCGAGAGTAAAATTATCGCGGGTTGCTCTCAAGGGTATTTCTCGTAAGCGAACACTGCGTTTAGAGCGACTATCAGAGTTACCGTCAATGCAGATCGAATAGTAACTCTCAATAGTGTCGCAAGAAATACTCTCGAGAGCAACTCGCGACAATTTTACTCTCGAATGGACATCTACCTTTACTCAAGAAGTAAGTTCGAAGTTATGGGATAAGTAATAACAATAAGTAATAAATAAATAAATAAATAAGATAATAATAATCCTCTTCTTAACAAAATTGCTTTCTCTATTTAATAGTCAGCTCTTTTAAAAACAATGTTCGTCATCTTTAAGTAAACTCTCTCGAAGGGTCTAAAAAATTGACGTCGCTAATATACGCCTGTCTTGGGAGATGTTTTAATGGAATTTTTGAGACTTTGGCCATAGTAATCTATTGGATAGCGCTCAATATTTAACTGCTAAATATCATGATGCTGATCAATTCGTTTTAGAGAACGTATGAGAATGATGGAGTGTTCAAGGTGGATAAAATAATAGGGAAGAGAAAGATATGCGCGTGGACAAGATCGGAATGAAAAGAAATAATGCGATAAGATGAAACGCTTCGTATATTCTGTTTGATTTATTTACTCAAGTTTCTTGCGCGTTTTATTGTGAAGGACGCTGTTGTGGAATACGAGAGTTTAAATTCTTATGATTGTGTCAGAAGAATCATTTGTAATAGAAACATGTTTCAAGTTCCACGTGCATATCTAGAACTCAGTCATCCCGAGCTAACCTTTTCAAATGTATCGTTCAAGCTATTCGCGTTACTTCCAACGTATTCAGAATATGATGATGAAAACTAACTCGTCATATCTTCTTAAAATACAATAGTTTCCTTCAGCTGTAATTGACTGTAGCATTTAAATATCTTTGCTTTCTCTGTGATGTAATGTACTCACATTCAGGCAGTAATTTTAGATAACTGTAATTTCAGAATACTTCTACTTCCTGTCTCTCAAACGCAGCCAATATCCTTATTCAATTTCTTAGCCAGCGTTATTCTTGCTCTACGACCCCTAAGTCACCATATCCTAGATGTGCACTATAAAACTCTTAAATTTGATTATTCTTGTCATCCTTACTTGAATCTCCTTAAACTTTCCCGAACCTTTAGAATCTCTAATGCTTCTTATCGAACTATGCGAGTCACCGCATTGATAACGAGTATAATTCCAATGAATGTGCAATAAATTATTCAAATTCTATAAACGCTTTATTTGAATCGTTTCTTTCGTATAATTGACATATTACATCAAGAAATATTCATAGGAAACGTGAATTATTTTCCATTAGTCGTGAGAAAATCAAGACGCACTGCGTTAATGGAATAAATGGATGGAACAATTTCAAGCGGAAATGAATACTCAAACGGTAAAGAAAATAGCGAAACCTTTCAATACTCGAACGTTCTCGGACAATCTGATTCTTCCCCCTTTGTCAGAGTCTCTGGAGAAATCACGGCTTCCGGCGAGTCGACTTAGGGAATTCTCGCTTGTTGAATTCGATAAGAGAGGCCCTTGGAAATCCATCACACCTCCGATATAATTATTTATTCGCAGTTGAGTTCGATCATCGAAACAGAAACATCCTGATTTCGTCAGGAATCCTCTTGAATAACTGTTCACTATTTAACTGGGTCATTTAGTTTCTAATTAGACACATTTTTGGATCTGATAAGATAAAATTTTACGCAACCATTACGCGGCCACTATCGATCTATAATTAGACGTAATTACAAGGCAATGTACTCATCTTCTATAAACCTTATCCTATCCCATCAACTTTACTGTTATTTCCTAAATTTTTATCTCTTTCAGAAAGCAAACGACGTATTAGAATTGATTAAACCGAAGCAATCGTATCAAAAATAATTAAATCCAAATGTTTTGCATTCTACATTTTTGATAAACATTTTTGACGACAAGGATAGTCGAATTTAGTATATTTTCTTTGCAAGTAATTTTACATTTATAATATCTAGATTGGTTTATATTTACAACGTTTATAAAAGTTGGGTTTTAGCTTCGTAGCTAATAAAAATCGTAAGAAAATTGTACCACAATTTTAGAAGGGAATGAAATTAATTTATCAATCAAGATCAATTCTAATTGCATTCCAAACATCAGTTTTCAATCGATTGCACGAGTTAAAGATGGTTGTAAATCGACACACTTTTGTTACGAAGCGTCTCGAGCTTGGTAAAGTCTTACGTTGCTTCGTAAGACTTTGAAAGTTGCCGGAATTTCAAGAATATCAAGATTCCGGAAAGTTCGCGGGTTAGTTCGAAATCTCTGAAACTCGTCTGTTTCAAGCCAAGACCAAACATCAAAACATTTCTAGTTTGCGATGACGAGAAGATAAACAGCAAGTGCATCTAGTCGCCTGGATCCCTCAAAAACATGGAACTTTACCGCAAACCTCGAAGGACTCGAATTTCCGAGGTCATAGAAAGTTCCGTGGAAACTTAAGAATTATGGAACTGGGAGAAGGTTGAAAATTTGGAATTCTTCCACATCGAGAGTTGCTTCGTGTCATCTCGAGTTCGAGACTATTGGATAAATAAGAAAATTTACTATGATTACAAATTTTGTAGATCGTCAAAGTTATGAGAAAGTTTTGAGGAACTATTCGACGTTTTTCAAAGTTAAATCCCTCGATACTGCATTTTTTTTAATGGCGAAACCGGTTGCTTTCACGACAACGAAGAGTTTGGAACTTTCAACAGGTTTCCAAACCGATGAAATTCAGAGCTGTTAAATGAGAAAGCAAGGCAATTTGAAAATGGAAATTTCGGTCGCAAACATGTGAGGCACAGTTAGACACTCGTTTATACGGAATGATCGGACCTCGAGTATTAGAAATACGATGAAGGACTAGATACATGAATACTCGAGATTAGACCGTGAAAGAAGAGAATTGGCCACTCAAAGTTTGGAGTGGATGTGATCGAATGTTTCTCAGGAATGATTGCATAATTCGTTAGTAGGTTGAATGGAATTGAGAGAGTACACAGTTCTTCTAGCGTCTAATTGTGAGATTAATTAAATACGAAAATATAAATTATACATTAATCAAAAATGAATTACATTTTTATTTTGATTTTTCATCTGTCTATATTTGCAAATTTCATAATCAGAGATAAGCCTTTCTGAACTGAATTGTTTCATGTCGTGAGAAAGTACTTTTTCATCAATTATTAATAATAGAAACATATTTTTATATAGAAAACACTAAAACTCAAGACCGGCTCCATAAAAAATAATATATAAATTTATCATTTAGTTAATTAATAACTTCTTACGGTATATATCGTTGCATATATGCAACGTCAAGCGTGAAAAGATTGACAAACAAAATTCCAACAATAAGAATTAAGAAAAGATAACTCATCGAGGCAACGAGCCATAGAAGTAAGAATGCCTCGCGATATTTTCTTAGATACGCATCCACGATCCTGGAGCCGCGATCGAGGCTCGAATACGAATGATGAACGAGTTCGAAGGCCGGAGAAAGATTGCGAGTCACGATAATCCGGTGGCGCTCGATTAAAAGCCGCGGCGCGGTCAGCCAACGGAACGTGGCGGAAGTACGAGGAGGGAGCCAAGTAACGCTTTAAGCCGGGTTAAGCCGTGGCTTAAATGCTCGCCACACGGCGAGAACTTGTTCGTCCGAGGCCTCATAGGCTCGCTCACGCCACGAACATACGTCTTTGAACAAACTTTTTTGCTCCAACGACGCGCCTTGAATTCGTTGAGAAGTCAAAATACTTTCATCTTCACCTCATCATAATACTCGTTTTTCCTGTTTCCTGGACTTACCTTACGAGCCAACAACATTCGCAGCTGACATGAAAACGCAGAAACGAAGAAAGGTTCGCCTTGTGATTCGAAGAAAGCTCTTTTTAGTCGGATTGCTTTCAAGCAAAGAAACATTTTGCCGCCTCGTACTAACAATTTCCGTATCGTCAAACTGGTTTCTGGGCAATATATCGACAGAACTGGTCGACAGAAAAAATCCTTCTAATAGAAAGGTTCATCGCATGCAAACAGAAATCGAGTGTATTTGCTCGCATAGAAATCTCACAATGTGCGTGGTACCATGAGGGATGAGGCGATCGAGTTCGTTTGGTAGTCGAGCAATCAAAGCGCTCCACCGACCAAACTCGCCCACAATGGCGTCAAAGGGACGAAGAGTCGCGGCCGGGCGTGTCCAAAGAAGCCTCGAATCTTTGATCATCCTAACAACGCTTTTTCAGACTACTCGCAGTTTAAACCCTCCTTCCGTTACGAGCAATAAAACTAATGCGGGCACGGACTTGTGTGTATAGTGTACAGCTGCTGTGTATATACGTTCCCTGTACGTGTGTATCCGTGTATATTCGTAGCGTGGCATAAACGGTACGAACCAGAAGGCGAAAGAGATAGAGGAACAGAGGTAGAGGAAAAGAGGAAAAGAGGGAGAGAGGAACAGAGGGAGAGAAATGAAGAGAAAGGGAGAGAGAAGAGAAACAGTCTCGGCTGACCCACTCCACCTTGGCGTGGCATCCACTCTCATCCGTTCTCCCAACAAACGCATCCGTACCTCAAACAAGCCCTTACCACGAGGCCAACACCCTTTGCCACTTCACGGTCGTTCGCACCGCACCGTCTCTCACACCTCCCAACCGGCAACCCTGGGTCCCGTTCGATCCTACCCTCTCATGGAACCACCGACATCCCTTGTTGGCGAAATGTTAATTCTCTAACTGTCTTCGATTCGTGTCGTGTCCAGAAGAACGAACACGTCATGTAATGCGGTGAATGTTATTGTGTGGCTTGTAGAGACATATTAGAGACATTTGAATTGACGAAATACGATTATTATATAGAATATGCAGAATACAGGGTATTATGCAAGTGTGTTAAAGTAAGTACGATATCGATCTTGTGAGAGCAATTAGTAACGAACGAAGCATCATATTTCTATATGCTTTATGTCGTTTGTCGTACTTCAAACATTTGTTAAAAGTACTAAAAGAAGTAGATCTCGTTCTTGCAATACACTACATGCGTATAATTTGATGCCAATCAGGGATATCAGGAAGATTTTTCAATAACACTTAATAATATCGAATGAAGAATAGCAGAAATAAGTACGTACATTAAAAAGGTCTACCTCCGAAAACCTGTTGTCACTCAGAATGTAATTAATCATTATTTCTCGCCAACATTCACAGTGAATACTCATTAAAAATAATGACAGAATTAAAATAATTTTAAAAGCATATGTATATCCGGACATCTTACGATCCATTCGTAAAAATAAAATAGTTTCTGCTCCATAGTTTTAGCCTAATTTAACGATGTATACAAACTTTCCAATATAGAGGAACTGCAAATATTTTGTATAATTTTTAATCTCTATTTTATACCGGTTGACATCGAAACAAGCGGGATAGTTCGCGTGCAATAAATTTCGCGAATAGCCGTCAGCGGAGGACCCGCGGAAAATATATAGAAAATTATGATCGAAGATCCTATCTGTAAGAAATATAATCTCACACAAACTGCGGATGACACGATTGCATAGGATTGGTGGACATAAATATTCCCTCGCCCGGGATTTCTCAACAGGGATTTTAGTTCGTGTTTCCACGATCTGTTTTCCTTTCTGACTGTTTTAGAACGTTTTAACGTATAGCTGTCGTGCCTTTTCAAAGTACACTTACCTCTTTCATCGTTTCGTTACATCAAGTCTCTTTACACTGCATTATACGCCTCTGTACAAGTCTTTCGATCGATTTTTACGCTACCGTTCTTCGTTACCGCCACGTGGATCTTGCAAGGTAACCTATTATTAACTTATTACTCTAAAACTTCCACGCTGGGCGTACAAGAAAATTACAGCTCCCTTCCGTTTTAATTTTAACCGTATCCACACGGTGCCCTGTATCAGCAACGTCGAATCTATTTTCTGAAACCGTGATCGTAGATCAATCGTTTTTTGACACGATTAAACTTTTAACGCGGAATCGTTTAACTTTTAAACGAGACGCTCGTTCTTAACTTAGAATCGATATAAATATACAACTATTGTTAGTCGTGAAGGACCAAGTTCGATATTATATCTTTTTATTGAATTCTCGACTCGTTCGAACGTTCGGATCGATTGTCTATGAAATTGTACAGTACGCGTAACCAGTCTATTATCAAGCATGTAAAGCAGATCACGTCTTGATCGATAGTCGTCCGGTTTGGTCCGGAATTCGAAAATGAGTAATGACGGCCTCGCTTGCCTAGCGGAGAGCTGAAACAAACGAGGCCCAAAGTGCAATTATTCAACTTTGACAACGAGTTGACTGGTCGTGTCTGGTGCGGGGGCGTTTTCAAGAAACGAGCACAGAAAGAAGAGGAATTGATCGATTGGATTGTTTCGCCGACGTTTCGTGCCGAGATCTTTCGTCTATCGGATTACTTTACTGTCTATCTAAACCGTTGATGGATTTCTCTTCCTCGCGTGAGGGTTTAGCGAGAGGAAGAACAACGGAAAACGTAATTATTATAGCTAAAGTGGTGATCAGTGCTGCTATGTGAACTTGAAGATCGCAAGTATGAGTCCCTAGAAGTTTACATTGTCCAGTGCCTTACCACTAATCTTCATTAATACCTAATAATATGTTACTAAATCATATTGCAAAATGAAACAAAATCGACCGGTCGAAGTCGAATAATCTTCGACCGTAAAAACTATTAATTGCTTCCCTTCTTCTTCCTATCATTAAACAAACATAACGTGAACAATCTACGCGCCAGTGTTTTACAGTAAAACAAATATTTTAAATCAAATATTTCTTGTAATACGACTTCCATTGCATATTACATTCGTGCAAATCCTTTTTTGTTACGTCATGTTCATACAGCTACCTTTTCATAATATTCATGCGCTTCCTTGAAATGTTCCCTAAGTGTTTATTAATTAATGTCCATGAAGAATCTCTTCCGAGAACATCACAGGCTTCCTGGTGGTCGACGGTCCACAGGTTAAGAATCATAGATCTACACGATCTATTTTTCTTACTGGAGTCCAGGATCAATGTTAAATCGCTCCGCGGTCTATGTACCGAGCAGAGTTAGTCCGCGATCATTATTCAAGATCACTCGCGTTGTCCATTAACTCGAGCAACATACGTTTCGTAACGCGCTGTTTCGCAACGACTTTCGTAGATACGACAACGGTAATATTTCATAATACGGTCAGTTGTAAACAATTTCCCCGGAGGGCACTAAAAATAAGGTGCAAGCGAGCAGATAGATATCGTGCGACCGTTCGAGCCGCGAGCTTGGAATAAGGTCAGGGAAGCCAAACGGGAGAAAAAAGCCGATGATCAAAGCTGGAGAGGCAAGCTCTGGGAATTTCGCAGACTTAAGGAACAAGCTAATACAAACTGGTAAAACGTGTGTAAGCGCTATATGCTAGAAGCCGTGGGTTATCTCTTATACGAGTGTAAAAAGACTAATTGAAGAATTAAAATGGTAAACGATGTAAGTGGTAGAGTTAAAGATCTCCAGTAAAAACAAGAAACGAGTTTTGAAAAATGTTGAATTAATGTACGTCATTTATCAGTGTAGATTTTCAGTGTTTAAAGTCTTCACAGATTCAGAGGCAGAATAAATAGCGAAAGGTGTATCGAATTAATTAAAATTTATAGTTGTGTCTGGCAAATTCTTGTAATAGTCTAACAGTATTCCAATACCTAAAATATTTTCACTGTATTCTGCACGAGATTAACATCTTTCTCTACAAAAAACATTTCCTTGTTTTTTAAGGCTCACATCGTTTACTATTTCGATTTTCTCAATTATAAAACATTACGATGTGTCCTCAATACGTTACGTTTCCATTATCCACACCACATCCAAACATTTTGCTTCCTGTAACCCTTTATATAATATATTTGTAAATAATTAACATCTGAATATACAGTTCAGTCTGCTGTATTGGCTGTCCATCGAATTGAACAAAACATACATATCTCTAATTTCAATATCCAACAGTAATATCGAATCAATGTTAAATGGATATATGGAATATCGTGCTGGTTTGCAGATGGTTGTATACAAAGAGGAGCTGGTCGAGTGAAACGACTAATTTACGCGTAGGAAGCTCTATCAGTGGCCGGTATCATGGGAATCGACGCGTAGGCAGCAGGCTGGAAACGAGAATCGCTTAAACGGATTACTTTATCGAAGTTGAAACTGTATCGTGGCTGGCTGTGTATGGCAAGACACGAGTAGAGGCGCAGGTAAACAATACATTCGATGAGAGAGACGTTCGAGAAGACAAACACGCCACGACGGAAAATTCAGTTTTCCCTGGTTGTTCGGTGTCGAAAACGTTGTCACTCGTAAATATCGCGAGGCAAACCGCGAAAGCAGAAATAGAGATGAAGAACGCCATGAAACGGTTCAAATACGTGGATGACATAATCGATTGATGTATTTAGATTGACGATTCTATAGTCTTCGAGTCTTTCTACATTTAGAAATAAAAAGCATTTTTCAATTTGAAATCTCTGCTCTTCTGGAATTTATATTCATATTTATTTTCATAAAAAATGAACGATAATTCTTTATGAATTTTTAGTAATTGTAGGTTACAGCGAACTCTAAACTGTAATCAGTGCGAATGAACTTCCAGTGTATTATACGCGAATCACAATTGTTTGGGATAATGGGAAAGAATTTAAGCACCTGTTCGGCATATAAAGTTCGGTTTCATCGAGTGGCCGACAAGTTCAAGTGGATTTCGAGAATACGTATAAAGTTCGGGAATTTGTGCGATAATTGTAAGAACGTGATAATAATGAAAAATTCAGTCTGCTTATAGGCGAGTATGACATTAATCTGACGTTAAAGTCGTGCAATTAAGATACTTCGATGAAATTTAGTGTAAAACGGAAGTCCTGGTCGAAATTCAATGCTATTCCATCTGTAAAGTATCTCAAAGTACTGTAACGTTCCACGATTTCGCAAATCGCATCGAACGAAACGAGCGAAGTTTTCCTAACGGGATTACTACCCTCTCGAGTCACGCGAACATGCTTGCAAATTCACAGACAAGACAACGAGCAGTCGTCGAAAGGTGAACTTTAAGAGACTGTTCGAAGCAATCAGAGGGGTTGAACGCGTAAACTGAGAGTTGAAATCGTCTCGACGAGCTATGATTTATCGAGGCGTGAATTTGCGTGACTGTAACGATTCAACTATTCAGAAGTCAAACTGATCGACTTCATTTGTCAAGAAATTTCTTTATTTTGATATCAGAGTACGTAATTAATGTTTAATCGACTTTAGTAGCAGGAGGACTAAATTTGATGAAATTGAAGAGTTTGGCTTCTGTATACGTAGTTCAGTTACTCGGTTGCAGGATAATACCAAGCTACTTTGGAAATTACGCCATAGATGATTGATTTATACATAAGAGGACACGAATATAAATACACGCAGCGCTCAAAACAGTTAGAGGATTTTTTATTGTACAATGATTTTCATATTTATTTCTTATGTTTTGTATATATCTTTGTTCCCGATAATTATCTCTGAGACGATCTTTATCACAGAATCATACGAACAACGTGCCAGTCTATCAAACCTATACGACTTCATCTCTTTCGTTCGATTTCATTAGTGTAATAGAATCATTTATAATTATGATCCTCTAATTATTCCAAACAAAGCATAATGTAATATGCAAGCGTGATAAAAGCTTTCGTCTTTTACTGGCAATTTAGAGATGCAACAGCGTCGATATATTTATTGGACACGAATCCCCACTATTCCACCGAACAATCAAATCGTTTAGTTGATTTTTATTCTACACAGACGCGACATTTTGCAATTCTATCATCTCCAGTAACGTGACAATAATATCGCGATAATACAACGAGCACGGGTTACATAACAAGTCATTTCGAATCGTTTCGGATCTGTTAATCGCATTTAAAATTGTGCCTCGTTGATCGTATCCTGATTCTGCCTCTCGAGCTACATTTGCACGCTCGAAATCCTCCACGCTGGTTTCGTTTCACTGGTGAAATTACGGAACAGAGAAGATTCCGTAACTAGAGGACGAAATGGAGGGCCATTTCACCACGGGAGGCAAGGAAATCGCGAGAAGGTTGAAAATCTCGTTGCTTAACATGGTTAGAGAACGTGCCAAGCGGAGTACACGTGTACCACACGTGTGGCTCGGATACTAATAAGCCTTTTTCTTCGAGAAAAAAGCAGCATCGGTTTTGCATTGATTCAGGAAAATACACCCGCTGTTCTTGCAAAAGGGATCAGCTTCCATTCTCTCTGAACTAAATAACTTTAATGAAAGAAAGGAATAAACCTTTTTAAAGAAGGAAAGATATAAGAACATCAGAGGAAAATAAACAAAGAGAAGAGTGCAAAAGGAAGAGGAGTAAAAGAAAAAGAAAAATTAAGAATGAAAACTGCAACGCGACTGGTACGTAATTAAATGACCCCCGCGAAAGCATCAAAAAGGCGACGAGTCGTGTTGCTGTTTGATTCCGGGGTTCGCAAGGCCTTCGAAAAAGCTCCTTATACGGCTGCGTGTGCGTGCACGCGAACAGAACGTGACCTCCATAAAAGGAAGTTTTACGCGAACCGCTCTCCCGTCGCCCGTTTGTTTGCCGTTTAAAGCCGTTTCAGCAGGTGCTTCCACACCAGCAAATTGCATGTAAAACCTTCCAACCCAATTGCGCGCGACCCTAGAGAGCCAGAATTTAGACGCGGATGGTCTAACGCCGCTACACGCTGCTCTTTCTGTCGATGGATCGACGGTAGTGCTCATTCGCGGTACATCGTTTCCTGTTGGCTGTTAGTAACGCTGGAATTACCGACTAGTAAAGTTTAAAATTTGTACGAAGTTAAATAAGAGGTTTATGAAAGGATAAATAATGTACGGAAAAAGCGACCAAAAGACAACAAAAAATTACGAGGATTTTAAAAGATATTCCATTGTAAATCGTAGAAAATTTCTAGAGAGTTTGGTTATTTTGAATATTCTAATGATTCTAGTAATTTAACCTTTGAATATTGTGGTTGCTCTCTCCGATAACGCGGAGTGAAGTTCATCTAAACGTACTGCCAAACTTTTTCTCTTTTTCTCTTTTTTAATGGTTTCTAGTATATTGAGGTTTTTCTACTAACCCGATTAGTATACCAATGGGAGATTACGTATGACAGACCAGTGAAAGTACGACGAATGTATCCCGAAAGCTCTTTTTGCATAAAACTGCTTTTACATCGACGTTAATGTGCAAAAGATGTTATGTCGTGGAAAATACACTTCCTTCTCTTCACGTAAATTCGTCTTACAAAGAACCTCCATGTCTAATGTCGCGCAGACCTCGTACGGACCCGGTGAAAAGTACTTCTCGGCCTTGACCCGTTTCACAACTTGAAAATTCTCCGGCTTGATACTTGAAGAAGAAACAACGGCAGTGTCAAGGGGATGAGAAACAAGTAACGTTACACCACCGACACAGGAAACTTCTTTTTATCTTTGAAATCTGCAAGCGGCTTTGCTGTTTTCCCATGATTTCATGTACGAGTGATTTGAAAAACCGCGTCGAGAAGTAGGTCAAGCGTCGAGCTGCGTATCCGCGCGAATAAATTCCAAGCGGCGAGTCATCGCCCACGCGGTTATTCGTATCACGGTGAAAGCAACACACGGCCAATGTTATTTTTGTTTCGACGAAAGATCGCCTGTGAACGATGATGTTTCTTCGATATCAAAGTCGAACGTCTGTTCGACGTTGAAAGGGAGGAAGAAACAAGAAAAGGAGCTCTTTCTTGCTTACTACGAGCTTCTTGGTCTTTCGTCGTCGATAAATCACTATCTTTTTAGAAGATAACGTAGAGTGGAAAGAAAGATTGATCTAGTACTGGAAGATTTAAAGTCCTGACTTGACTGCACTTAGAATCTGTTTTATACGTGGTGATTCAGTAACGATGTCCATGTATTACAGTAAACAGAGATATACATCTCTATTGAAATTATTGGAATGTCGTAACGCGTCGGTGACCAAATCGTTATAATCGTACGCCATGTATTACTAACAAACATTATTTAAAATGAAACTTTAATCGTGAATAACTTGAAAAGTGTTTGGTTAATTCTACAATAAAATATTTTTGTGAACAGAATGGTAAAATTTATTAATATATAAAGTTTCTACTAAACTGTAGCTCTTGCATTCTCTTCTAAAAAATTTGAAGAAAGGAATGAATTGTGAATGAAATTTTCATACAATTATTTTCCAATACAAAACATTTATAGCAAAATTATTAGCATTGATCATAAACTTCAGAACATATTACTTCACAAACAATTTCAAATATACTCTCTGATACAATCTTTGTGATCAAGAATCAAACACTAATTAACACTATATATTTAACATCGACAAGTGATCACTTTACACTAAAAACACCAGCAGAGGAGACAGAGCTTTTCGCCATGATCTTAATATCCATACCCATAATTATCGATATTGCGGTCATTAATAAAGCCTTTATTGTCGTCGTTTTTTATCCGACCATCTCGGAGCACGTTCCCTCGTGAACGCTCTATCGTGTCCGGTTCTCGATTTCCCTTGTTCATAACGGTACACCGTGTTCAGAACGATCGAGGCAAGAAGCACAGCGGTTGGTACGACTCTTCCTTCTTCCTGTTTCTCGTGCAGGAACGATCGGTAGTCGTTGGTTCTCCCGGAGAAACGGCGCGACGAAAGCTTTCGAAAGACGCGATCGGGCCCGGGGACAGATTTAATTATTCATCCGTGGCGTTCTGCTTGCTTACAAGCACTCGCCGCTCTTGCCGGGCAAGATTAATTGGCTCGTTCCCCGCTGCTCGAGGCGGAGATTAACGACGCTGGTAATGAGAGCGGCGGGATTATTTCGGAGCGACGCAACCGTCTCGCTGACCTTTGTCGATTCGCTCGTTCGCGGTTTTTCCAACACGCGTCAGCTCCTGTCGATTCGTCTTGAGAAATTATACCACGAAGAGCAAGTTTGGAACACGAAGTTTATAGCATAGATAGTATAGATAGTAGATTAATAGAAGTGGAAGCGAAATTTAGCACGAGAAATTACGAAGTTTTAATAGCATTGTGAATATTCTCTTTTTGTGTAAATAAATTCTTCTAACTCTTTTCGTGTATCGTGGCTACAGAAAGTATTTGCATATAGTACTTACCCAGTAATTTATTGATCAAGTTGTACATTTCATTTTCACAGTATCAAATTAATATAATTATATACAAGTACTAGAAAATAATGCGAAATTTAATATATGTACTTGGACCTAATTAAGTACGTAAGTCCTATAACAGATACTTTTTGTTCTTCAACTACGTTTTGAAACGCTTCGAATTTCTCATTTGTTAATTTCCTTCGCAATTTGCATGAATTATTACTCAAATGAATCGGTGCAATCAGAAATCAAATTCAGGCTAGCGAATTATAATATCGAATAAATAACAGAAAATACGGAGATAATCAATTTTTAGTAATCTTCATCAGGAGTAGTTCCCTAGAAATAGAAAAGTTGCTGTTAACAATATATAAACATTGAATAAAACTCTCTTGGAGGTAATTATTACAATGTAAACAATAAATTCGTAAGTAAAAAAAGGAGTGATCCGGGTATTTTTTGATCGGGCTTCATATTTCTATCTAACATTCGAAAAATGAAAGTAAATATAATCAAGGTGAAAATAGTGTGCGAAAGGCAAACGCAATAAAATCGGAGGACATTGAAACACTAATCGATTTTGAGGAACCTCTTTAAACAATCAGCTCCTCCGTGATTGTAGCAGACGATGAACGCTTGCCTCGTGGTCAGAGAATGCGGCAGAGCGGAGAGAGGATGCTAGCTCTAATCATTTTTAATTTAATTTGTAGCGTAACAGGTTCATCGGAGATTATCTTGAGCCTGTCGGCGTGATAAATTGTCGCACTCGCGAGTTTACCGTAAATCGCTTCACTCTATCTGCTACTTTTTATACGTTACTTGTTGCTCTCGCTCTCCTTGTCGATTTCTGCTTTTTTTCGCATAAATTCGGCCAGCGAGTGCACGCGGCTCGATCGCTCGCGGCTTCTCAGTTGAAATATTGCATCGGCACCGTTGATACGGCTACATTTATTTTGATCAGAACTATAATTATAAGTCACTTTACCGTTTCTCATCTTTCTCTATTTTCTAATTTGCTCGTTACCTTTGCACAATTTTTTTCCGCTTGCCTATCGACAATTTCGCAATAGTTACCCGAACAATTGCAAAAATTCTTTAACAATATTTAAAAAGCTCAAAGTATTATGCGCAATCAGTCGCAGAGGAGCTCCTCGTCAACTAACAATTTCGCGATAGTAACTTGGCTAATCGACTGTAGTAGAAGATCTTTAATAATTGAGAAATTCCAAGAATTCAATGAATTCCAAAAAGAATAAGCGTAGAACAAAGTACAATTAGGAAATCACGAGAACGAATGCTACAGGAGGTCAGTGCGGCACGTCAATAGTTCGAACGCCATTTGACAACGATATATTTGACATTTTAATTAACACGAGAGAGAGACAAAGGGTAAACGTCGGCTGTGCTAAAGAGTGAGGTTATTTCTTTCTCCATCGTGTTCCATTGCTGTGGCGAGGAGCTTGATAAAATTTCAGTGACCAAAATCCAGCAGGAGGACACAGAATCACGAGTCCCGAAGGGGACGAGAAAACGTCCATGACTGCTTATGGACGTCAACAGAAGTTAAAAGAGAAAGAAAGAGAGAGAGAGAGAGGAAGAGACAGAGAGAGAGAGAGAGGAAGAGAGAGAGAGAGGAAGAGAGAGAGAGAGGAAGAGAGAGAGAGAGGAAGAGAGAGAGAGAGCTCGACCATTTTTCTCTCGGTTACGCTCCCTTTTACGCTCTCTCCAGACTTTCCCAGCTCTCGGGCCGGTTTTCTGTACGCGTAATCCTGCGTGCATGTATGGAACAGGGAATGCCGCGCCGCGTGGAAATACCAGGGAATCAGAGCGGCAAAGGCAAATTAATCGCTGACTTCGTGGTATCGGGGCGAATTTATATTCGACGATGGATGGAGTCCATGGCGTGGCGTGTGCACGGTGAATCACAATGAATCAATTATATTATAAGGGACCGCGCACCATTCGCTATCTATCCTCTCTTGGCCAAGTATCCTGCCCGGGAATGGCCTCCGGGAGATTCGAATTGCGGTTTAAATCACCTGCTGCGGCAGCACGCTGCACGAAGATCGAGACAGACGAGAATCAAATTACTATTTCGCGAAAGGGAAACGTGAAAATCGTAGAAATGTTCCTTTCACCGTTTTTCTATAGCTTCTTGGTTTTATTTTTGTGCCTACGAGAAAAAATAAGATTATTTCTTAACGATATTTTGTCGACAACGATGACTATTTATTGTTTAATATATTTATTGTTATTAAAGTATTTCTATCCCATTTCTAAAATTACACATTCTTTAAATTTGATTTTTTTTTTATTTTAAGCGATAACTATTCTCCTAACATACTGTTCGTTGCTTCTTTTTGGGTTTCCAAAAGATTGTATCAAAATATAAGAGGAAGAGCAAGCCTCGGTTACAAACACGATCTTAGATTCTTAGATAATTGGAACGACGCATCAATAGAAGTTGAAACGTTGCACTATCAAATCGACTACCAAACCCATCAAACTGAAAGACCTTTCATAAAACTAACTTCAGCGTTTATTAAAATAGGGATGATGATTACAGATATCTATTTATTGTCGAAACATTTCAATTCTAATCTTCTATCTATAGTACATTTTAATGCACATTACAAATCCATAATTTCTAGATGGTAGAAATTGTAGGTTTGTATGACATTCGAACGACGTTTGATCAGACCGGTACAATACAATGTCTCAATAAAACGAAACGTGACATGGAAGAAACGAACGAAGTAAATACTGAGAGACGGAAGAGAGAAAACCGGAGCTCGTTAACATTCTCTTGATTCGCCGGCAAACTCGCGGTCCGATGGGCGGTAGTTTTTTCCCGAAGATATCTCGCGGCAGTCACGACGTTTAAACGACGTCGAATTAATTTGACGGGCCGAAAACGGAAAACAGGGTGAAGGAAACGTTTATTTGAGAACAAACAAACGACCCCGTGTTCGTTCCATTTTGTCAGGGTTTTAACCGAGAAAATTGAAGGGGCGTATAATATAATGGCGCAACCGCAGCCTTCGACCGTAAAAATATCGCTCGCAGAAATTCCGAATGTTAATTTGACGACACGGATTGATGCCTCGAATGTGATACGTTTGGAAAAATTCGTGAAATCCTGGACGACGATACTACCAAGAAAAAAGACATTCTTTTGTATTATGTTGGTGAGTATGTATCGTTAGTGTGTTGGAAGGAATGCAACATTTTACCTTTTTTTCTGTTGTTTGAAACAAGTAAGTCAAAGTTCTGAGGACGAAAATGTAAAGTTGCTTCCGTTCAGTTTGAGAATTTAATACTTAAGATATATGGATATGGCAACAAGTAAATTTTTCAGGATCTGATATTTACAATTATATATATTTCATTGACATTGTTGAGCCAGATTATAGAGTTGATACATAATTATGATATAGGAACATAGATGCAACACAATTTTCAAGATTTTCAACGGAAATCTTCTATCTAGATATATGCGATTAATTGAAAATGGAAAAAACTAGATAACTAGTTTTCAAGCAACGTCTAAATGACTGCTTAATAGCATGTCTTATCTTCATCGCATTAAATTCAATCATAAATTCGAACCAGTTTTGAAATAAAAACAAAGAGGAAGAAACAATAAACAGACCACTAAAACAAACCTCTTTCACAGAGAATAGCAACACAAGTTCCTCCATAAATCCGTCTCATTTATAATCGCCGAACCACTTCAACCCCAGTATCTCTCATTCAAACATTATGTTGAAAGGCTGATGGTGAACGGTAAAACCAAACGACGAGACAAGTTGTAACTTGCGATAAATGAACGATTTGCGTAAGCGACTGTACAAAATTTAAATATAGATATTGAAGATTGTACGTGTTAATCCGTCAAACTCGCAAATTTTCCGCGCACAAACGTTTCTTCGTCTTCACGTGAAAAGATTCAAAATAATGGCAAACGCGAGGGCGAAGAAAGAGAAATAAAGAGAGAGAAAAGGACGAGATCGTCTAGATGGAATTAAAACGGAACGCAGGAACATCACGGAGAACAAAACTTGGAAAAGCGGCTGCTGGATAGAAATGTTAGCGGAAGAACGCGGAGCCAAAATTACACAGCGCTTCCGGCGGCCGCACGAGCACCGCGCCGGTGATATCGTAATGAAAACTCCTAACTACGCTAACTTCTCGCCTTTAAAGTTGCTCGCCCACGCCGTGAGTAAATCTTTCCGCGAGGTTACTTAATACGACGCGACAATGCAGAACAGGGACGATGTTCCGTGACTTTCTTTTATGTTGCTGTATGATTTTTCTGTTTAAATGCTCGGCCAATCATCGTTTCGTACACCTTTAACAACACTGTGATATTTCACTAATTTTTGATATCGTTCAGAGCTGATTGCTCTGTTCCATTCGTTCCCGTATTCGCAGTTCATTCAGTTGTTACTCTTTAAATGGTGTTCTTGTTGTTGTTGTTATTTTATATATTATTCGTGCCATTCAATATAAAAACTGATGTAATTTCTTGTCCACAAGAGGTACAAGTTTTAAAACTAAAAATACCAGAACAGACAAAGCAACCGACACATAATTATTCATAGAAATTTTATAAATTAACAGCGATGTATTTTGATAGATTTAAAAATGGATAGAGAATGGTTCATTCTCTTTGCGTTATATATTTTTTCATACATCTTTCATTTTGATTCCTTTGACACACGTTTTATAGCTTACTCGTACTGTTAATTACAACTTTTCTGGAAGCAGTCTATTTTTTAACAAGCGACGCATCCGAATTTTGATTTTGATAGCGCTCCTTCTTCGTAAATACACGACGTTGTTTTAAAAGTTCTTGAAACATGAATGTGGCGATATTATGAATGCCGGCAAAGCTCGTCGCGTGTGTCGGATAAAATGAAGGAAAAAGAGTGACACGGTTGTATGCGGAAAACCGATGTGGAGTTTTGGATTACGAGAAAGTATACGTTTACTTACGTCGGTGCAATTTCGTAGTGAGATAATGAGAAGCCTCACAGGGGTCAACGAGAGGGAGCGCGGAGTCGGAATATAAAAGAGCAAGAATGAAAAGCGAGTGTAAAGAGCAACGAGTTAGCATCACCGTCTCAAATTAAATATTACGGTTTGATACGAACTCGTGTATCTCTTCAGGATCTCCATTTACTATTTTCTCATCACAATCTCTTCGAATCCTTTCGTAATTGGAAGACCACGTTTATCGATCTCTTCGTATTTATTGTTTATCCTTCATCAACATGCAATTTCGAAAATATGAAAACCTAAATATTCAAACACTTGTCCACATCTTTTATGAATACACCACGTGTGTTATACGAAATATTTTGAAATTTGACTCGCTCTATTATGAGATTCAACAATTACGGTTATGTTGGCAAAATTTAAAACATGTCTGAAATTATACATAGAAGTTGGAAAATATTTAGAGCAAGTATATATTTTGTAAAGATTACAAACATTCAATTATCCATTATATTAAAAAGCGTTAACAGTGAATGAGGCCGTACCTAACATTTATTATATACTTAAGACGACTCTTTATGCTATGTACTAATTTTTTTCAAATATATATTTATTATAATAAACTAATATAAAAGAAAAGATGTTGTGCATCTATTATTTCCTTATAAAACGAAACAAGCTTCTGGAACAACCTAATACAATAAAAATATTATGCAATTTCCATATACATACCAATGAAATCCCAAAATGTTCTATACAACACATACAATATGGATATGAAAGTTCCTGTGAAAGTATCCAAATAGTTTCACGAGTCAATGTAACTTTTAATCGTCCGGAATGAAGCGTTTCAACATACACTCGAACAAAAGCAACTCTCGGAGTCATTTGAACCGGAAAATATTGTGACCCTCCACAAGCGTAGATAAGTCGATAATAAATTCCAGGGCGGACGTACTATTACTTAAGAGCTTGCATTTCGCATGCCCGAATTGCGTCGAAACCGATGGTTCGTTCGGTCGTTGCTGACTGCGCAAAGTCTCCGTTATGGAGATCTCCCGACTTCCTCTCTCTCCCTCTCTCTCCCTCTCTCTCTCTGTCTGTCTGTCTTTTCAAAGAATAAAGGAAAATTTACGGTTATTACGGACGGACAAATAAACGCAATCGCGCGAAGAATTACGACACGGCGAAATTTTCGCAAAAGTTTGAATCGACGATTCACGAAACGATTCGGGATACGATCCATCCTCGCACGACTTGCACGTGGAAAAACGTCGTCCTCGCGCGTTCGCAAGTCGTCGTCGTTCTGTGGCGCAACGACTCCTTCATGAATTCTTCATGAACCCCACGGATTTACTTATTAAATGCACGACGTTCTTGCTTGGCGGTAATTTACCACCGATTTTCCAGGATATTCATGCCTTTGAGAACGATCGCTGTTTTCGCTGATTGTTTGAGGTAAACAACGCGACAAATCGATCTTCTCCCTTGGGAGCGTGTGATTTCCAATTTAACTTAATATTATTTAACGAAATTTTTAAAATGATTTTCATTTAAAGAATTTATGAGGTTAATTTACTAGCATCTACTGCGCGGGCTTTTAAACGTAAACAGTTCATTATATTTCCTTTTAGTTCGATTATTCCGAGTATTATATCTTATTTATTTTTAAAATCTAAATTAAGATCGCTGTAACAATATATTATGAGTTCTTACCCTGCTCCTTTGTGTAAAGAAATTGAATGTTTAATTGTCTTTCGTGACTTTAATTTTTTAAAATGCTAAAGAATTCGAAAATTCTTGCAGATTTCAATATACTCTAAACTATACCTATCCTGACGTACGAATATTCACATCATAGTGAACAACAATATTTTATATTTTACGGTTGAGTAATACTTATACTGAATAGTCAAAAGGATTTTTAGTATCATTTTCAAAATTGAAATTAAGAATCATATTTACTTGTTCGACCGC
The DNA here is from genome assembly GCF_011952255.1 of Bombus vosnesenskii. Taxonomy (NCBI): domain Eukaryota; kingdom Metazoa; phylum Arthropoda; class Insecta; order Hymenoptera; family Apidae; genus Bombus; species Bombus vosnesenskii. The sequence goes on from NW_022883063.1 coordinate 106,675, forward strand.
TTTGCGGGCAGACGCGTTATATTTATATTTCCTTACTTTTATATATTATATTATTGGTCGAAAGCAACGCATCATACATCTGAGAATTCGCGACCAGTTAGGAAAACAAGGCTCAGTGGCCTGCAAGCTGAGAGTAATGGAAGGGATAATGGTCGTCAATTGACGAAACAACTCGAGAATATTTATACAGATTCATTAAGGTATTTCCTGCTTGAGCAAGTGAAGTGTCTTCTGTGACGGTGACAATTATAAGGAACTAGTGATGGGTGGTCCCATCAACGGTTGCTCGAGGGTAGAAATGGCCTTTGAATATTGTACATGGCAAAAACCCGCTTTTCGCGTGTTTTATCAGAATGAACTATTGTTCTAATCCATTGAATTACACTATTGAATATTATTATTACACTATTGAACTAATCCATAGGGTTATTACCCCAAGAAACGTTTTAACTTGAAAGATGTTTGTAGTAATAAGGGCTTTAACAGTAAAGTAAAAAATGCTAAATCTTATAACGGTTCCTTAGGATTATTGCGGGTCCGAATAAGTACATACAGATGGTGGCCATCTTGCCCGAGAGATGGATTATAGTTTGTAGTAGGATCACGGGACGTAACATTACTGTTTCACGAAGGATTTGAATTTTCAATATCTTCTTAAATTACAAAGCAAGAAATCTGATTTAGTAATAGTATCGTTATCTGTATTTCTATTTGCGTTAGGACAATTGCGGAAGTAACGAACTTGGCTGGAAGTATGGTTCGCCGAGGAAATAATCGGGGAAAATAACGAGGTCCTGTAGTCCGCGTGGCGGAGAATGATTCTCAAAGAACGCTTGATAAATGCGCCACTGGTAAAAAGGGAAACTCATTGTAGCGACAAGGCTAGGACTGGTTTGCAGCGTGACTGACCGAGCATCATAAAACGGACGGTGGAGCCACGCGTAAATCGTACGTGAAACGATGCCTGTTATCAACGTCCGTCATGTTCCTTATCACTGGGCGTTCGAGGGTCGGACATTGGAAATGCGGCCAACGTGAAACCCGAATTACCATATGAATTGCAATGCCTTATTTTAAGGGCTGCGATATTACAAGAATTTCAAAGAAAGATATGTTAATGCGTTTTTAGGAATGTTAGAAGATTCTTAGGAAAGTTCAATAATCTTGCAAATAGGTTAAAAACTTTTAGGTTTTGCGAATTCTAAGGGATTGGGAAGATTACTACAGCTTACACGATCCACAGGATTGCAAATATAACAAGGTATATCTAAAGAATTTAAAAAATCGTTCGAGTTCTAAGTATAGGTTTTCAATACGGCGGTCTGGAAATCCAAGGTTATCGAAAGGTATCAGGATTCATAGGAATTTCCGCGAAATTCTTCGTAATCTCTACACACTCCTATTGTGATTCTTGAGATTCTCGAAATCTACAAAACTCTAGATATATCTTTTCCCTGAAACTCTATGAAATCCTTTAGAACCGCAAAAAAAAAACTAAAATTCCCAAATTCCACTTCTCTACTTGTATAATTCTTATATTTCACGAAACCTATCGAGTTTCTTTACTCTACTTTTATATGCAATTTTCGTCCCCCGAATGTAAAAGTGCACCTCTATCATATTCCACGTTTCAGAAGTCGAAAAACTTGGAGAACTCGGTTCGAACAGATCATCCACTGTGAGCGTTAGAAACAAAAGAGCATCCTGACTATGCAGAAACGAAAGTGCGCGGAACACAACGGATCCCGCGACTCGGTGGAAAAGCCGTTTCCAGCGGAATAATTAGATTCAAGGCCGAGCGGAACAATGCCTCGCCCACTTAGGGACGCGGCGCCGTGCGTGTCTTGCCCTGTTGCGCGTACTATTTTACTTTATGCATTGCCTGTTGGTCCCGTGCAACCAGATGCTTCCTCGTTTCCTTCCATTTTCCCGGTTTTCACGCACACTGAGTAATCGGCCTCATAGTCGCGTCTCCAATTCGGTCCTGGTTGGGACGGTTTGTCTAGGTGACTCAAAGAGGGAAACTCGCTCAAATTGTATTTGGGGAATGGAACAGAGGAGGAAAACAAGGAGTTGGTATGTCTGTTTAGCGATATAGGAGGAGGTTGTATTTGGATATGAAGTTTATCGTTTATACAGAGCGTGTCTCATTGTGTTTGATCAACTCCTATGCGAATATCTTTGTTTCGGGGATTGCTTCAAGTGAGATTTTGTTGTCTTAATGCTAGCTTCCGACTATTTCTTGGTAGATGATCGACCGGTGGTTCCAGATTTTCTTGGAAGATGATTACTAGAATGGAGAACCACATAAATGCTGTTTTACTTGTTCTACCCAATAGAATAGTAATTTATAATGAATCGTATATAAAAAAGCTTTATCATTTAATTCGGATTTTGATTTATATATGGACAACAAATTTATAAATAAAGAAGAAAGAAATATATAAGAAAATAAATTTTTTATAATCGAAAATGCGGCGTGTTGAAGACGCAGCTATGTAAGTAGAAATGAACGACGTGGCCAGGCTAAAGACATCTTGAACAAAAGAGGTACGACCGCCTGTGAATAGAAACGGATGACAAAGTCAGACCAAAGTCACTGTCTGTGCACCGAAGAGACGCTTATTAGACCATATTTGATGAAACTAACAGTTATAGAATAACAATGATACAGATATATAATTTATAAACTGATAGTCATAGCACATTGGAATTTTGTGCAGATTTTAATTATTGCTTTGTATTCAAGACACAAAAGCATTTTTCTCTTATAAAAAAGACAATGCTCTAAACTGACAAGATCTTTTACTCAAACGACGTTTTAAGTAACCAAATCATTCATACTATAAGCTTGAGATGATAATTATTGAAACATACGCCCTAGTTCGAAGATGCACAGATTAAATCAACCAACGACGTCGCCGTAAAAGAAGGTTAAAAAGAAGGAAGGTTAATATTGAAACGTGACCGCGATGAAGACGGATCAATTTTTTCTGTCAGTTTAGACAATCTGTTTCGGGTCTCAGGAGTCCTAGCGAATCCACTTATTTCAAGTCTTCCCGGTACCTCATCGTTCGAAACAATTCCATTCTCTTCTTCCACATTTCCTTTTTTCCGCCTTGATTTTCATCCGTTCCTGTCCTCAAGGCTGCTGAGCATGCGAAATTTCGAGCGCCAGGCGAATAGAATCGTGGCAAACAGATCGAAACAGAAGGAGGAGGAGGGCACAAGGAGAGAAAAGAGGAGAAGCAACAAAAGAGGAGAATCCGATCGCTCGAATCACCGACAAATATGAGTGCCTCGAGCGTTCCGGAGGGAGTCATCGACCGTCTAAGATTTCTCGATTTTCGTCTTCTTCCTGCCTGGATTCAGCTACGTAATATCTCCCAGGACAAGTTTCGAGGAATAATAGAAAATGTTTGGACACAATGTTGAGACAACTTTCCTAACTGAGCGACTCCCATACGCGATAATTTATGGCTACGGATTTTTTATATAAATAATTCTTGGAACAGATGGATTAATCCATACATGCAATTGTTGAAATACGTTAATTGGCCTCTCAACGCGGCGAATTACTTATGCAGGATCATTTCCTGGCTACTGTACGATCCAAGTTAATCTTTGTATCCATCGACGCAGTTGTCTTTAGATCTTAAATAAATGGAAAATTCAGTAAGTGAAAAAGGAGCTGAGACGTAGTCTGACTTAACAAAATCATTAATTTATGTTCGTACTTCAGAGCGGTTAGTTTTCAACAGCACATACGAATCTTTCATTGTCGTAATTCAGACAAATTACACATTGCTGATGATTATCTATTCTATTGTAACAGTAAACACCACTATTTATCAATACTTGAACACTCTGCTCAGTATATTCAATTTCTGCTTCAGTTCGATAGAAAAACTAGATTCTAGAAATATCAGTAACATTTAACACGACTGCCACGATAATTTATTGCACCGGATATTAACAGTCCATTTAATAAATGTTTCCTTTGCATTAGCATCTAAAACGCGTAGAAATGACATGGAAATCGGAGAGTCTAAACGAAATAAGCGCGTAACGAGGAGATGCTCGTTTTTGATACTCAATACACACCTCTCAAATTATGCTAGCGTCGGTTATCGTTGGCATCTTACACCAGTTAAACGTGTTAGGAGTAACCAGGCAGCGAGGCCGTGATATACGACCGAACCGCAGTTTTCTCCTAGCGAGACGAACGAGCACTGCCACGGAAGAAAGCCAGGAAGCTATGCAAATCGAGAAAACGACCGTGAGATGGATTAGCTGGACGTCAGGTGGACTAATGGATATTAGAATCCTGGCGGGGGATTAAGGAGGTACGTATTTCCCCGCGGTTCCTGCCACGGTTCCCTTTGCGATCGATGAACTTGGTAAAATATATGGTATTACTCGAGCGTTATTCATTCTAAATCGATATTCCGTTAATTTCGACGATGGTTAATCTGGTTGATATTTGAACCTTCGGTGGGCTGGTAATCGAAGGATCGATAAGATCGATGATTGATCGACAAGAACGGATTCCTCGTTGATTAAATTTCAACGGGACACGATAGAAGGTAGAGGGCTGTGCTCTTTTGACTAGCGTCAAACGCCGCTTTAAGCAATCTAACTTTCAAATTGCGTGACCCCGGCAGACGTCCGCGCACGATTTAAACGCGACGATTTCTTCCCTGTACAACGTCGTCGGGGAAATCTCATCCCGTGAACCGAACTTCCAGCCACACAGTGATTCTCTTGAAAAGTTTACCGCCACTCCGGCTATTGTCTGCCAGACTACGTCAAGAGCGTCTACACGTCAGAAGATCCTCGCGAGTTCTACTCGAATCAAGCGGACCATGCTCGGATCTCGCACAGAAGTCTACTCTCGGGCGTCATCACCAAGCAGAATATTTCCAGACGCATAGAATATCACCATTCCTTTTTCATCTTCCTTGATGCTATCACAATCGGCGTCGGATGGATGTCAACTAGGTATTACCGTATAATTACTGTTACTAAATTTAGTAACAATCTCTTACAAATTTAGGAAAATGATTTGCAGCATACCATACGAAAATAAGTTATAAAATAAAGATAAAGTTACTGAACATTCTATAAGCATAACAGAAACTATACTTGACTTGATTTGATGAACAAAAAGAAGTTTAATACGAAGCAGCTGCAGACAGCAATAACCTGACAAATTTAAGGAGATATATTTAATTCCAAAATCAAATGAAAAACGTACAAATGATTGTGAATGTTGTATTGAATTAAACATTCTTCTTGTACAGAGGATATTATGTTCTTTTAGCCGAACACTAACAAAAATTACGCTTAAAGCTAACCAATCATCATGGTGTTAATACATATTTAAGTACTCGAGAGAAAAAATGACTTCAAGTATCAGAACGATTACTGTGAAAAGTAAACAAAAACGCGACGGAATGCACAAAATACATGGAGGATAGAGTTTCGATACGATACAACATTTTCTTTACGCACTCTCGATTAATTCGAAAGCAGATTGCATCGAGGCACATCCACTTTCACTGCGAACCCCGAGAGAAGAAATTACGACGGTGGCCGTAAACTGCTTCTGCCAGGCATGCGCGCTCGCCAGATTTAATTAAATATTTGCACTCGGTTTAATCTTGCCTCAGCCGTTCCTTCTTCGCTTCGGCTTCTCTCGATTTGCTGTCGCCTCTTATCCTCTCCCCGGCCAGAACAGCTCCCTTTCATCGTCCACGAATAAATAATTTCCGACGATTTGCATCGGAATAATCAGCCTCGTTCCCGATCACGATATCCAATCGATGTTTAAAGAGAAAGAGACAACGAGACAGGTCTTTCAGTTCTTCTTTGTTCGTGGCTACACGAAAAACTGTGTTCCAAGTTCAAGGATCGTGTTATCTAATCACGCTCTCGCGATAGTGATTCAGAGTTAATTTGGTGTGATCGATTGCTTCTTTTCTTACAAGTTTCCTTCTTTATTACAAGACCTGCATTTTATATATTTGCAACATCATGGAAATAATGAAATAATTGGAGAATTTCGCAATACTATTGTACGATCAATACGAAGAATATTCGGACAATAACATAAATTTACACGAGTGAATGATTCGACGATTCAACGAACGAGCCAACGATTGATAGCATATTACCCAAAACTGATCCAAGTCCGATTCATAGAAAGTAGATTGTAATCCAATATGAATTTACCTGAAACACAAAGAGAAAGCGGTTTATTATAAACAATTCTCTCACGGACGCACGTGGGAATGCTATTATGGAACGCGTAACCATTATTACAGCTTACATTACAGATAAGATCTTTATATTCGATTATATCTACGATAGTTTCTTTATCGAATAACACTTTCAATCCCTTCTTTCGATCCACCATCTGTAAATCTCTACGGGTAATTGGGCAAGCATATTTTCGCACTTTCCGTAGACAAGCCAAATCGTTTGTGTCCGCGCCTAACTTCTTTACTCTTCCAAGCTTTCGAAAAATCTGAAATCTTATCGGAGCATTTTATTACGTTATACAATCAGTCTTTAAGTTATTTCGAAGAAATTAGCGTAACGAGTTAAATCTCGCTTCAAACGTAAATGACCCAAGCTGCCCTACGAAGGGTTAAAAGAGACTCCTCCGTAAATCCGTAAATCGATCTTTTAGCGTAGAAATAAATATATAATAGAAATATAATATATAGAATAGAAATAAATACCACGCTTTGAACACAGTCGATTCCTAGCAACAAACTAGCATCGCAAACTTCTCATGAAATTTCCTCCTCGAGGCACGATTTCTCCGCGGTGAGATTTAACGCTAATCCAGTCGCTCAGAACGCTAGATGTACAACTTTTCGCCGGATTAAGTCGGGTAACGTAATCTATTATGACGCAGGGGACGCGAATGCGAATTACCAGGATGTTCAATTACACAGATTCTCATTATTGTTTCGCGACAAGGTTGTTCACGGCCGCGTTTGCAGACGGGGACTGAAACGAAAGAGAGCTCGACGACGGCAATTAGAGGCGATTCGAGGCGGATAACGAGATCGTAACCGAACGAGCCATACCGTGAAACAACGTATTCGAATTTTAAAGGGCTATTAATTCGCTGGATGCTCGTGTCGTTAAAATGCTTAACGCGATATGTCGAATGTAATGGAACGTCGCGGCTTAATTAACGGCGATATCAGTTTGATAATTGCTTGACATCCACTTTCGTGGTTTTGCTTCACCTTTTTCAGGTGATTATACGTACGTATAGGTTATATGTGTATATGGGATCGAATGGAATTATATAGCCGACGATTAACGAAATTTCGTGTTTTACTTGATTCGTGTTCGAGAGGTAATGAATAATGGATTTGGATGGAGGCGTTGCCGGTGGAAACGCGTCGACAGGAATATCTTGGCCTTCGACCGTGAAAGGTTAACGCGTTACGTTCGGTACGCCGTGTCTACGCTTTCGACTTGCACAAGAATTGCGACATGCATCCCTCTGTTTTTCTTCTTGTTGTACTGAATCGTCTGACAACGATAAGTTGAATTTGCTCATTCGCTTTTATTGAAATATGTAGGGAAACCGTTTAGTTTCGAACGTTTAGTTTCGATGATACGAATGTTATTCATTAACGAAAGAGGGTATATATCATTTAAAATCTAATCTAAATATGTACATACGTGTAAACGCAAGAGAATAATTAAGTATTCCGTAGAAATATTTATACGGCTTTATCCGAGAGATAAAATATGCGACGAAGGAGATAAGATGCGAAAAGACGTAAATATTACGTAAGAGATTTCCAATTTTAGTTCATGAGAAACGTATTACTACATCAAAAACATACATGCAATTCCACGTTCAAGGCTCTTGGTTTGAATTTAAGAAACGCTTATTGCAATATTACAGTCGCTGGAACCTCAGATCTCGAAGATTGCAAATAGTAAAATATATAGTACACCGAGGTTTCTAACTCGAATGGAAAATTTGTCAAGCCACGATACGATTTATTTTTCGAAAGAAGATATAATGCGCTCGTAAAAAATAATTTGCTAATATACAGCGTATACGTTGCAGTAGAACTCCATTTATCTGATTTCGATTTATTATCGGAAAATGAATAATTTCCATAACTGCGGTTTATCGATTCTCCCTATTATCTATGACTTTTCGTTCACATAACAGAATCCAATCAGCGGGAAATCACTTAATCAAACACTAACTGAAGCTTCGTTTTAATGCATCTGCTCTTAGTTATCGAAAAGTCGAAACACTCAAGAAAACTGATGTTTATTATGTTTTTCATTTTTGTTTCATTTCATTCAATTTAAAATATTTAATCGTTGCTTCTTAACAGCTTGTATAATATAACTTTACTTAGAAAAGCATCGGGAACTTCAAATATTCTAAAATATTTTGAAAAATAAGATAAGAAAATACTAAAGTCGTTTTATGTAAATAAAAAGGATAAAAATTCGTTGCAGTAATCGATTTTCTGTTGTATATATATGATATAGTATAAAATAAAACATCAACTATGAAAGGGTTAACAATTTACATTACCATAAATTGAAATAAATTTTAAAAGCTCCTATTACTTAAAAGCACCACAACGAATTTCGATATCCCTGCTAAACTACACGTTTCGTCAGTAGCAAGTTGGTTATCGGAGGCTCGAGAGCCGCAAAAACATAGGCATCGGTTGCGAAAGCGTTAATAAAGTGGGTGACATTAATGTGTTTTCGACGCATCGCGATCTGGAGGTGAAACGTGTTGCGCAAAAATAAAAAACGTCGTTGTCGACGTTGCTTCGCGATGTAAAAGAGTGTTTGTCCATTAGCATCGCAGCGTCGTTACATCTCTCTTAATCATTCGACCAAATGAGCGAAAAGCTGCATCGCGCAGCTTGAAAAAAGCAGAAGCGTGTATTCGTCAACGAGAAACCGATAAGAAGCAAAGCGCGAGAAAAATCAGGAAAGAAAAGAGTCAAAAACGAGCACTACCGTTGAATTATCGGTTTTGTTTGCATCTAAAAAGATGATCTTCACGCATAGTACATTAAGACGGCAATAGACGGCAATTAGGCGATGAAGGGTTGAATTCACCGACGAGTTGAACAATTAACCGTAAAGAGGGAAGGCCAGCGGTTGAATTCGCGAACGGAAACCAACGTGAAACGTAATTTGGCACAAGAGGATGGTCAGTCTCGCGTGTCGTCAATGTGCGACAGAAAGACGACCAAGATAATAACGCTGATATGTAAGCGACACTGGTCCAACTCTTGAGAGAACATTCACCAAATTAGCATTCTGCTCGAAGAAGAATTTTAAACCTGCTCTGAGAACGCGTAAAAATTACCGTGAAATCGTTTCCAATAAAACTGAAGTGCTTGCTGGAGATATCTCGAACTCGCAGGCGTCCTGTGGTCTCAGATTAACTCCTGCAAGTGTCCAGTAATTAAAATTAGGGTTGATACAGCGGAATGAAGAACTATTAAATTAGAATTCTATCTTTTTATTCAAACTTCGAAGTTTTAGCAGCGAACCATAGTCGTTATCGTTTGGGTAAGATTTCAATAGGAACTGTTAGAATACGATCATATATTGTCAAGGAAGGATATTGGAATACAAACTACAGAAAATATTGGAAAACTCTGACCTACATATTTTACGACATTTTTCTGGGATCTAAAGGAATTATACAAAAAGAAAAGCAATGCGCATCGCATCAACAATTGTCATACATTTTAGTTTTAATTTCTGAAATTTTTATTTACAAATCCCCTTCTGTCTTTCGTGTTGTTTTATTACTCTCAAAAAAGAAAAAGAAACAAAAAAACAAATTACAAAGGTTGTCGGCACTGAAATTAACCGAATTAAAATTGTTTTATCTCTACTAACTTTCAATTCAGTAATTATAGATGTCACTGGTGAAATAGAGACACGATTATCAAGTTGAAGAGATTAAAGATATTTGGTGTATATCTGCAATATTTTGTATCGTATGTTTCATGTTGCATTTGTATCTTATGCTTCCTAAACATTCTTTTACTGTTATGACATCGTGCAGTTAATAAAAATATAATAAAATCTACCAAAAACGATTTCATTCACAAGCGTGTTAAATCAACGGTCAACGCATATCAATGAGCAAGCAGGTGCTCGCAAGATCAGCCTGGAAGAAACCCGCTATCGGGAGTGCAACGTTGATCTAGCCTCGACTGAAGCGGGATAGAAAGTACGCGATCGCTTACGTAACGCCGTAAGCGCAAAAGAGCGGCGAAGGAAATCTTCTGAGGTGTCGATCGTGTCCTGTCAACTTTGAAAACCATCGCATGTAGGAAATAAGAAGCGATACAGGCCCGTTCTGGCTGACGTCTGAAGATAAACTTTGCATAGCAATTTAGTTCGCTCCGATGCTTGGTATTCTGTCGTGGCCGCAAGAATACTCTAGCGCGGACAGCGAATAGCCACACAGCGCCGTGCATACGCTTCAACGCGACGAATTTACACGTATATTTTCAAATAAGAAGGTCTGAAAACGTGTAACTTGTTCACGAACCATCGCATGAGGCGCGCTAATTCTCTAGTATCTAGAATATCGGCACGTGCTTCTGTTGCCCTGTACACTTTTACTTCTTTGAAGATAATTAGTAGCCTCGGTGTTGTTGAAGTTGGTTGAACAACGGTACCTTAGATATTAGAGATTCTGGGGATTGCAGACTGACTTTAGAAATTGACTTGAGGCTGAGGTATTGCAGATTGACTTTAGAAGTCTTCCCGTTTTAAACTGTTTAATGCTATAATTGCTCGACATGAATATTTCTATGACAGTTACTGTAAATGTCACACTTGTGGTCTCGTAAACCAAGTTTTGTGTAAGAAACTTTTTGATTATTTAGATACAGTTCAGTTAGGTACATAAATTGATAAAACCGATATTAACTCAAATGCATACAACGATAGAAAGAAGTTTCAAATAGCAAACTTATGGCTTTTCTTTTGCAAAGTAGTAGTTTCTTTTAATCGTTCTAGCGAAATTATGAAGAGAATACTAGAATTCTTACATTATTATTAATTTGCTAATTAATATTATTAATTGATTTGGCAAGTGATACATGTATGCTATAGACGTTTACCGTATGAACAACTTTTACAATTTTCCAATTCTAATTTTCTAATTTTTTCGAGCAGAACAATTAGATCACTTATACAAGTAGTTTATACGAGTTAGTTATACGTTGCTATATACAATAACGTCGCTACTTCTATTGTAAAACGTGTTAGTATTACACAAGAAAATCGATTGGCACTGGTAATTCGTAATTTCTGACCTGTCAAATTTCGCTAATAATATTAGTTCAAACGTGCAAGAAGATCTACGATTAAATAAAGGAATCGATAAAGGTGTTGGAGAAAGAACCTAATAGACAGACAGAGGAAAGCAATGTATTTGTTCCGCGCGGTAGTACTCGTTTCTCAAACTTCTAAGTACAGAACTTTCTACCAAGATGAACGAAACTTTCTCGATCTGCTATTTCGTATCTCGAAATCTCACGAACCGTTTTCCCATAAACTCTTTGCGCTCGTTTACTTCACCAAACGCTATATGTCTCCAGTATCTTTCACCCCTCGAACAAATCGGAGACGCTCCGAATTATCCTTTCCACAATGGAAACAAAATCCCAAACTTCGAAAGGGCGCCGTATAGACGGATAACCAGAGAGTAGTTTTCATATAGCGGAACAACGAATGGGTCATGCGATGAAATTCAAAAAGGTTAGTCCATCTTGAAAAAGAAGAAGAGGATGGACGCTATCCGAATGATGTGGAAGAAGCGGTGGCTTGTACGAGCTGTAAAGGAGGGGCGTGAAAGTGGTCGACGCGAATGAACGAGCGCAAAATGCTGCAGAAACTGTAGAAGGAACAGAGCGGATAGATAGAGACGCCTGGAAAATTTCTTGGGACGTCTCGCAGATTTCGGTTCTCGACTGCTTTCTCTTCCCCCGTTCCCGTGTCTCGAGAATCGTCGTAAAAGCAGGTTACTCGTTTCACGGGCGAAGAAAAACGGCCGGAAGACGAAGCTGCACCGAGCCCGCCGACATTCACCCCCTTTACACAGAACACCGAGTTTACACCCTTCCGGACACGAAACCGACCCTCTTTCTTCGACCAGCCTCTCTCAAGGTCTTCTCTCCGAGAAAATCAGCGCCTCGAGAATAAGAGCGTCTTGTTGACAGAGCTTTGACCGATATTCGGTTGAATCGTTTCGTCGGGATTTAAGTGTTATCGCGAAACCAACGAGCTTTAATTACTTTTCAGAAATACACGGTAACGTATAAAAAGAAAAAGAGAGGACCAGATAAGATTACTTTTATCTATTAACGCGTAGGGGTGTATTTTTTATACTATACAATTTTAATAAGTGTAATATTCGAAGTTCCGTTGAATTTGATTAGACTATTTAAAATACCATTGCGTGGTCGTAGATAGAAGCTGCGGTAGGTGGTTTTATGGAGTGTTTGAAAAGTAATTTTTCTTGTTTCTCTTCGAAAGAGAATAAATCACTCTCGAAAGGCATTTAAACTTTCTCAGTTAGCGAGTAACTTTGAACCGTAACACGGTAGGCGAAAACGGTACCGTTAATAACGGCGATTAGAAAGCGACCAAATTAGGTAGTAAAAATAAAAAATATTCCATCGAGTGGAAAATGGAGGTCGCGACGACGGGGATCGTCAGCGATACCCGTTCTACGGTATTCGAGCCAACTGGATTCGATTAGCTGGATCGCACGTACGCTACTCGAGAGCACTGACCGACCTTGCGATCTTCAACCTGCCTTTCCGGCTTGCCAGCATGCTGCCCAGAATATTCATCGGCCTCGCCGAGCTTCTGTTTCGCGAATTCCTACTAAAATCAATAATCAAAAAATACTTCGAGAATACAGTTATTCATTTTTTATCACAATTGATATTCCAATCGTCGAATAACTAAAGGACTCGTGACAAAAAACGACACTCGTTTGACTTTTCCGAGGAGAGTAAGCAAATACTCTGGCATTAGAGAGATATCTCTCGATTCCTTTAAACACAATATTCAGTATATTGCATAATGTACTGCAATTATATCAGAGAATAGCTATGTCGAATTAAATTATCAAGTGACAAACTTCATGACGAAGAGTTTGATTATTATTTCGCCATGTTTTTCTCTAGATCCTGACTGCAGGAAGTTAAAAAAGAAATCAGGAAATGTGGCGTAAGCCGTTTTTGTTACTGTTAACCAAAAGTATTTGGAAACGAATTGAAATTCTATTCTCAATCGCATTACGAACAATTACCGATTCCCTGTTTCGTGTAACCCTTCCACTAAAAACAGCTCGAAACACGCCTCAGTTCGATCAGAATAACCGAATCTAATTACCGAATGATTGCCCAGTGAACGACACAATCGCGAACGATCGCGTGAAACAAGAAACCAATTCAGTTTCGTAGATCTCTGTGCGATCGGAGGGGACCGCCGATAAAATCCAGGCTCGTTCGTGCGTGCCGACCAACGTGCACGCGCGTGCAAAAGGGATGACAAACGTTCCGGGGGTGTAGTTTAATCCCTGCACCCCATGGTTGCCAGTCTACGAGCGAGGCCGGCTCACAAAAGCCGTCGTTAGTAACTTTCATCCCCCCGGCCAACCCCCCAAGCTCTTCGTCCGGCGGCGTTCGGTTTTTAACTCGGGGGTGGCGCGCGGAACCGGTGTTCCGGCGACGAAGGTAACGTATCGTTCCAATTAATTGTGTGACGGAATGGGATTATCGAGTTAGAAATTTACGACATTAAAATTCATAAGCTTCGGCGACAGATAATTAGCCGCTCGTTCCGCGTCAAGATTTGCTCAGCGTTCATGGATTCGCGCGCTGCACTTTCTCGTGTACAGGCATTCTCGCTTTTCCACTCGAGTTATACGTTCAAAAAACTCGAAGAAATCTTAAGTCAGAGTTATTGATGGAATTTTTATACATAATTTCTGTATTATACTTTTGATCGAGTCTAAAGTCTGCCTGGGATGTTCGAGTCCATTACAAAATTTGTTTATCATTTTTCTGATTTACCTAGTAATATTGCACCCATATCGGAGAAATATATATTTAATGACGAAAATAAATAAAGGTAGAATTTAGGTATACAAATGAAAAATATCATGTTAGTAACATATATTTTCACACAGAATTTTACAATTGCAATATTAATAAAATTCTACAATCACACGCTACCTATATTAATAAATACCCCTTTGATAATAAAATAAATAAAACTTTACGATTAAATTTTACAAAATATAGATTATCTGACTATCCTATTTGTCAGACTAATTTGTCAATTTACTAATAGTCTTATTAATTGGTAAATTATTATGTAAAACGGCACCTATTATGTAAACAGAAAGTATAAATACCAATGAGCTACTGTCTCAGAAAAAGAGAAAACAAAAATGAGCGAGTAATGGAATATTCTACTATAGAATTCTTAAATTAACAATTAGAGAGAAGGAAACAACAAAGTATTATATACCTATCTCTTTTAACAAAACATCGATGATTGAAATATAAAGAACAGGAATCGTGATCAACTCGAAAGACTGTCACTATCCTGTCGGCCCGAGTTTTCGTAAAAGTAGATCGTCATGAAACTCGATAGGATAGAGAAACGTACCAGTCCGAAGAACTGAATATGATAGGAAAGCGTACCAGTCCCAAGGCAGCGATTCGATCGTTAAACGGACGTGGTTTCGATATTGAATCGGAAACGCGTATTCGTCTCTGTTGGACCAGAGACCGGCAATTCTCCTGGCGCTTCCTTCAAGTGCGGATCGATCGGAATTCCTGAATGGGCTTTCACGAACGAACAGACGACTATTCTCTCGCGTCGCGAGCCGCTCGTCACGGTCGAACGGGTGTTATACCGTAAAGAAGAACAGCTCGAACGAGAGAAGAACGAGGGGACGATTAGTCGAGATCCGATTAAACGAGCAGCCAGCATTGGAAAATAATTAAGCGCGATAGGGTTCTTGGAGTTCGAGCTTCTTCCGACTCGGCTGTTCTACAGTGCGACGAACATTAAGGCGCACTTGAGTTAAAGGCAATCTGTAGGCGAAGTAGCAGCACCACCTTGTCCCTCGTTCTCCTCTTTCTCTATCCTTCGTTGATCGCGACGATCATTACCGATCTGCTGACACCGATAAATTTCATTGGTTCTCTCTCATTCGTAATTGAGTCGACCGTTTCAGAATCTTCCTTGCGCGTTTTCTTAGCAAATTAACTGCGAATTATTGTTCCATCGAGAAGAGATTTCTTTCGATTCGAAATCTAGAGAACTGAGTGGACTATTCTGGATCCTGAACACGATCGTTATATATTCATCTAAGTATCATCGTTTCGATTACTTTCCTGCGGACGAGGGATCGTTGTTGTAGGATGTATCTTAGAATCGTCTGAATTAAAGTGTACTTGGGGATCGTACTACGCTGTACTTAGTTAAACTTCAATTAGGAACGCAAACACTGCTGTCTCTTAAGTAACCTTCACTTGACCCTTGGAAAGCAGTACCTTCAGTATCGGATGGTAAGATCAAGCTAATAGGTTTCGTTATTTTAACGTAACAATTTCCTTAAAGCGTGTCTTCAAACGATACTCTACACGATATTATAGGATACCATTATATACGAACTATATTCCAATTCAATTCAATCAATATTCAATATTATACGATACCATTTATATTAGGACGACGGTCGGATTGAATATACCAATTAATCACTGCAATAGTGTCAGATCAAACAAGTTAAACACTCCCTAAATGTGTTACACAGGCTGACTAAAATATTTGAGCATATCGCAGTCATCTGTCATCACGGCGCTAATGACATTTCAAAATGTCTCATCTAACACAGAATATATTCAGAAAAGTTTCCTATGATAAATGTTCAAGTCCTTTCGCGAGTCAGTATACGTCAAAGCGTATCAGCCTTTATTTCTCAAACGTCAAATCTGCCGACATCGTGCCCGTATCTCTGCAATACACACGTGCTGTCCTCCATCTCTCCATGAACATCCCCCGCTTCCTTGCGCTATATTGAATCCAGTTTGTCGGAAGAACTGGAAGTCGGCCAATTTCGTAAACTATGCGAACAAGGGGGCCAGATACGGAGGGAGAATCCTCTAGTTAGTTTTAACTACCTGCGAACTGCATTGTAGTAGGTTGAAGTGGTTCCAACTGCCGGATGAAGAGCGACGTATTTCGCCCTGTACACGAGGCGGTGGAGGGGACAGAGAAGAGAGAGCTCGCCGATATATCCGTCGCCGATCCTTTAATCGCCGACGGCCACAAATCCGCCGATTATTCCGACCTTTGATACCTGGGCACCAGTTATTTGCGCTCGTAAAATATCGAACGGTATCGCGGACGGTGTGTGTATACGCGTGGTAATATCTGGCGTCGATAATAAAAATCGCGGGTGAAAGTGAGCGCTTCCAAGGCTGACTATCCGAATCGAAAAATAGGCTGGCTGCTCGATAAACGCGTGCACGCGGATCGTTAGGTCCATCGGGCGAAACGATAATGTAGGATAACGGGTGTGGCGGATAATGCCGGAACGTATCGTGAGGCTTATTTGCCACGCCGTGGCCCGGCGTGTGTCCGTGGTGCACGCAAACACTTCACGCCCCCCGATGTTCGGCCCCTACGACGCAGCCTTCGGCACCAGGCACAATGGAACGAAGCCGATAAACAGCCTGGTCCGAGATTTATCGTTCCCGGTCCGGTGCCAGGAAATCACCGCCCGATGGAAACACGCTCGCGGCACCCTGCGCTACTTCGAGTAATTCTTGCTCGATGTCGGGATCATTATTTTTTTGCCAGTCCCAACGTTGTTGAGAAATATCGGGAGAAGCTGATTGGAAAGTGGTGTTAGTGACTGAGGAGTTTGAAGAACGGTACAAGCGTCATAAGTCGCGGGTAGGTTAAACTTCAGCACAAAAATCTGTATGTTCGAGTTAGTGTTGTGAGAAAATCATTTGCGCGATTTTTCAGTAGTTATACTAAATATTCGCACGTTATTATATTTATTGTAGCATTTACGTGCTAATTCATTAGGTTCAAGTATGTTAAATTTCATATCATTTAGCACCACTTCCATATGGCTAGAAAAATTTGCTACCATTAAAAGGGGATACAGAATTTGATGAAGGGAAACTCATCATTGGACGATAAGAACCTGTGCAAATATTTTTTGTAGCCATTTTACTCGTACTTGTACTTTGACTAATTCAAAATCCTTCAATTATAAGTCAAACGATATTCCTACTACTTCAATTTTCTATTCCTACTACTTCAACGATCTTACGTGACTTCTTGCATTTGCTTGTGATCCTCAAGTATCAAAGGTTCGAATTTCTTCTGTATCTAAAAAATTCTGAAAAACAGCCCAGCTGAGATCAGGAATACGAAACGTTCTAATTGCGAGCGGCAGAAGCCGTCATATGGATAAATCCGCAGCAGTGTAGTCTCGTTGCAAGTTATTCTCCCTGGAGAAGGAATAAACCCTGGTTCTATTTCGGTTCATATCCTATAATAGATAATAGGGACGCGTATCAGCTTATTTACCGCGCGGCGTATCGGCGCTCGCTGTATTCACAGGCTTCCCGCACGGGAGATGAGGTCGGAGGCGTGAGGTTGAAGGTTCGATCGTGGGTTTCGCGTTCGAGAGACCGCAAGACACAATGCCACGGAACCCGATAAACCGGCCACGAGATTTATCAGCACCATATTTAGCCAGGAAATCGGACCGTCGCGTCGTCGCGTCGCGTCGCGTCGCGTCGTGAAAATACAGAGATTCGCATTCGTTGAATTCGTCGAACGCAGAATTGTTCTTCTATTGTAAGTTATTTCTTGCGCCCATTTTAAATTTGAAGTACAAGGTTCAGCGATCATTGATCCCAATTTTATTTTTATTTTACAGTATCTTTAAGAAGATCAATCTTACGGCGTCATGATAGTCTATTATACATAGATCTCACGATGAAAAAGAATAAAATCATTGTAAATCCTTTTATCCGTAATTTTGTAATTAAATTATGTCCTACCAGAAGCAACTATCCTTTCCTTATAACGGCGGCGGATAGCTATCAAACATTGTAGCTTCAATAGTAAGACATTCAATTCTTAATCAAATGTTCAGCTGTCACTTTGACTTTCAAATGATGCTTATTTTAGCCGACATTGTAAGACATTTTCCTTCAGGATATCAATTTCTTAAACCCTTAAATAGATTCAGCTCCAACAATAATTCTTCCTTTTTCTCCAAGATCAATTATTCGCCAACAACAACAAGCACAGTGAAATCCATTTGCGTTTCTTCAAAGACATTCGACACTGCTCTCTGACCACCGGCCAATAAAATAAATCACTGCCATGAATCTTAGGTTCTCTGCAAATTCCTAGCATTTACAAGCGACTATGGCTAATTATTCTTTTATTATCCGCTCACATTCCGCTTTTCCGTGTCTTCGTCGTCCGTAACGACATTCTAGCGTTGTATCGTCATCGACTCAATCGAAATCGATCGACTTATGCTTGTGAAGGGACCGTTTCTTACGCTGATGCTTCGTTCACCAAGGATTCGCGTATTACTCGGTTTTCCTTCGAAATACTATTTTTCCTGGTGCAAGAAAGGTTTCCTTCTACGGTCGTAGAGCATTTTCTTCCCGTTATTCGCACCAGCCGCTTTGAAATAACTCGCCACAACTGGCTCGGCATCGATCGGAGCTTAATAATAGCCGCGGCATCGTTCTCGAGGACTATTTTTAGCGTTACCCAGTCATCGCGACCTACAGCAGCCGGCGAGCGACCAACGATTTTCAATGGCAATCGTTTAACGTCGAGATCGCGCGCTAATCACGTATTGTGTCGGCGCGTCCGACTCCTTTCAACCAATTTTCGGACGTGACAATGCCAGTTGAACTTTTAATGGAACTTTGGACGATTGTTTATCTTGGTGAAGTTGCTTGATTGAGGTGTTTAACTAACAGGCGACGTGGGAAGTGAAGTTGCATCGACTTGTTAAGGTTTCAGTGTATTCTTAATAGGATAGTATTCTGAAAGTTCGTGACGACTGTTGCACATGTTTGTTGAATTAGAAATGATGGTCAATGAATGTTATGTTACTCGTTAGAGGTAAAAGTTTTAGTCGTATTAATCGTTTAATCTCCTCTCTTGTGATATAGTTATAGTCGTGGCAGACTATATTCGAGTTACAAACAAGAGTCGTATTCGAACTGAGCCTCCACTTTGATTTTACATTTTCACTCAGTTTATGAAATTGAAAATCAATAGACCTGAGTTTCATACAGTATCTCGATGATTTTCGTATTAATTGCAGAGTTTTCAAAGTAAATAATTACTTTAAGAGGTGTAGTTAAAAACAAGTCGTAAAGAAAGAGATTAAGTAGAAACGACTAGTCTTTAGCAGACTACATTGCGATGGCCACGATACGTAAAACAGGAACGACATTTGAGAATTTATTTATATAAATCTAACAAATCTGCTTCATAAATCTATCAAAAACAACTTAGTTTTGATATTTACATAGATAAATCTAACGCGAACTAAAATATTGTAGTTCTCCTCATACCAATTGCGCGTATACAGTTGCAACAGAATTGGATAGTCAAAACAGGTTTGTTCCGAAATAAATCGTAAAGCAAAGGGGCTGAGCAATAAATCTTGATACTTGTATATCCTCTGCTGTATAAAATTAAGCAACAAGGTAAAAGAACGAACAAACCGTCCAGTGCGAATTACCGTCCCGTTCTCACGACAATTGAGAATTATCCCCGAGTTGAAAATCCCGAAGGCAGAGCGAGCGTCCGACGATAAATAATATCGAGCGATGAATTATTTTTATATCGGGATCCCGTGTAGCCACGGATTCCTGTCACGTCGAAACATTGAAACGTGCAAAATGAGCCATCTACGAGGCCATCACGCCACAGGGGTCCTCGTACCGATGGGAAAATAAAGCAAGAACTCCATAACCCACGGCGGATTCAACCGGGCGAATGGGTGGCGGAGCAGAAAGAAAGAAATCGTCCAAGCTAAAAATTGAAGATTTCGGCTTCGATGATCGGACAATTAGCTCAGAATAGTCGCGATCGAAACGTTTAGGACGTGCGAACCGCGTTGTTTAAAACCGCAATATCATTTCTGAATGCTTTCTTTCTACTCTAGTATAAATTACAAGGTTTACCGAGCGACGAAACCAATCATTTACTTTTGATGCTATTCGGCTAAGGCATTTTGCTCGGGAAGTTAGGAAGTTGCGGAGAAAGTTAAGAAAAAGGACTCGAGAGTAAAAGTGGAAGATGAAAAGTGTGAGAAAGAGGACTGTTTAGATGGTATGGTATATGTGCCAAAGAACAGACAGAATATTTTTCGTTTTGAAAAACTTGCATGCGTTGTGTTTACGTGGGCATTTCGACTTGAAAGGAAGATCAATGATTTTCGATCTTTTCGCGGCGGACCTTGAAATCGTATCGAGTCAACAATAAACCGAACGTGTAAAGTGGATGTATTAACCTGACTTTACGAAGTGAAATTGGACAGATGAAAGTCATCTGTAGAATTTTGATTAGTCCTATCAGCAGAGTCCGTCTGACCTTGAATAATTGGTGTGAACACGAAAGCTCGCAAGCGTTCACGACAATTTCCAATAAAGTTAATATCCACAAAATTATACGGTTGATTCTACTTTATTATCATTACTTTACAAGAAAAGCACTCTGAATAAGCACGGTCAACTTCTTTTGACACAGATCTAATATAAATAATATATGAATAAATTTTCAGAAATCACAACTAGAGCTTCCATTTCTCGTATTCCAAATACATCCAAAGCTACTCTTTAGCTATCTGTTTATTCCAATGCAATCTGCAGGTACAATCTTCGGACGTAGAGTCCCGAACTGAGCATGGGAAATCGCACATGAAGCTGGATCGAGGCATCGAAAGGAATCATCGACGATGCAATAGCAAGACGGAGCCGCGCGTGTGCGTATACGTACGCTCGAAGAAACGATAGGATAGGCCAAAGGGGTTGGTGGCGGCTCGCGTGGAACTGTATAATTAGATTAGGTACAAGTCGCATTAGCATGTCATGCATATTCCATGAGGCGCGGACTCGACGTCGAGGTGGGAATCATATTGCATTCGGTAGTTTCGATGTAGTTCCCTCGCTTTCTCTGCCTCTCCTCTCTCTGTTTCACGCACTTCGTTTTCGTGCTCGAGCTACGCCCGTTTTCTCCTTTTACTCTTTTGTTTTCGCACTTTTCGTATCGCCTCCATTATTTGTTTGTTAGCCTACGACTATGTACGAGAAAACGAAACACCGCTTGGAGAAAGGGATGGCGGATTCTGAACTGTTATTGAGTTTGCAAACTAATGTTTGTGTTCGTTTGAGCACTGTTATCGAGATCGTTTGTAGGTAAGCTTCTAAGCTTAGGCAATAGCCTAAGATAGTCTAAGATAATATGTTTCTTACCTTGTACTTATCAGAGACGTAGTAAATATTAATATGATAATGTACCTATCGAATATAATGAGTTAGTAAATATTAATATGATAATGTACCTATCGAATTTTTTAAAGTAGAGGTTTTCTTTAATTAATTGCAGTTATCGGGATTAGTTAGTAATTGAAAAAAGAAGAGAATATTATAGAAAACGTTACGTGAAGTTCAACTGGGAGATAAAGAAAAAGTGAATAGTCCAAGATCAGGATCCTGAAGACTTCTTTTAGTTAAAAGTCAATACATGGGTTAATTTAATTTGCAGTTTTTATGTAGCGAGCACGTAGTCTTGAAATTCGTAAATAAATTGTATACACGTTTCTAAATGACACTGAATCGAACGATTAAGGAAGATGTGGCACGATTGATAATCCATATTACAAACGCAGAGCTCATTAAGCTAGTTGACATTTTCTTCTATCAATCTCCTCGACCGTCACATACGAAAGAAACGTGTTTCGCAATTATGAGAAAAAAGTAATGCGACACATCCATTTACATTGCATCGTTTTTATAGTTTACATTTACGCGTTTAATGTAATTATATTGCAAGTGTTTCGAAGCTAGAAAAAGTTAAACAGGATTTAAAACCTCTTGCAAACATCACATTCTTACATAGTAACAATTTTATTTACGAAGAAGCGAGCAATTTAACTTGGTGTTAACTTTGGTGTTAAATTACACAATTTACACCAAAATACATAAGATTCATTAAAGCTAAGAAGTATCCTACGATTTTTTAGCAACAGTGTAAGCAACGTAGTGTCATTTATCAGGCTCTTTAAGGTTTAAGATCGAACAATTTCACAAAACAAGGAGACAAAATGAGCGATAGAAGAAATCGTGGAACGAACGCGCGACAACTGCGACGCGTTCTCGCTTGATTGGCCGACCTGTAGAGAAATTCGTCTGAAAGACGATCGGAATTCGAAAGAATGGAAACGCTGCACCAGAAGTCGGTACGGCGTGCCGGTGAAGCGTGAAATGAGAACGTGCTGGAGTGTCTGCGAAGGAGTTAGAGAGAGCTTTGAAAGCACGAGCAGTTACAATCGGGGCAAGGTCGTAACTGGCGTGTCGAAGGTGCGCCCTCTCGTTCCGCGAATCACTCGGCCGCGAGAGAGATCGTTGCATCGGCACGTAAACGGAATTCCGAATGGGCCTGCCTTTTTCCAGCCTCGACGCGGAAATTATATTCGACGCAACGTGACTGGTTAAAAAAGTCAAAGCTAAAAAGGGTGTACAGCGATGTATTTTCTACTTGAAAGTTCCTCTTTCCGCCATAAGCAAGCGTTTAACGATTCAGGAAGTTTTAAACGTTGCTGCTATTTGCAAGGAAACACGATACGTTGATGCGTATTTGGATAACGAATGTAGCGGAAAATAAAAAAGAAAAAAAAACAGAGCTTGAAAGCTCGCCATGGTACAAGAGAGTCGTTACTCGATAACGCATCGATTGACAGAATATCAATGAAAGCGAGCATGTCGGCGCAATATTTTACAATTAAATCGGACATCCACGGTCCGGCGGACACGCGCGTCTATGCAATATTCATAGAACGGTCGCGTCCGTCGACGCGTTATGCAACTGATTGCGTTCTTCCCTGGAGGTCTACTTCGTCGTCTGACCTCGTGTTCGTGGAAAGGCGATTTACACTGACGAACATCCATGCGAAGCCTTGCGATGCAAAATCCATGTTTATTAATATTTATTAAAACTGAGAAAAAATAACAATGATGACTACACGTGAGACTAAAACATAATCTATAGCCTATCTATCAAAAAAACTGTCTAGAGAATTCCCACAGAATATTCTTTTTCCCGCTTAGAAATTATTTTTCCATTGATATTTTAATTGCGTACGACGAACTACGTGTGTAGATAAATATTTTATCGCTTAAATAGATCGTCGATTAGCACGACCACGACATAATTTACAAACTATTCCCCAAAAATCTCGTAAAAAAGATTCTTCTTAAATTCGTGTAAAAATATTCCCTTTATAACTTAAAAAGTATCTTTTAATTAACATTTCAATCGTAGATGTATCAATATCGAAACATACGTTTAGATAAATATTTCATCACTTAAGTGGATCCTCGATTCGCGCGAGAGAGGGCAAAATTTCTTTTAAATTATAGAAATATTCCCGTTTTCACTTAAAAACTGTTCTCTCGCTAACATTTTAATGGCAAACGTATCAACGTTGATTCACATGTTTAAATATTTCATCCCTCAAATGGATCGTTGATTCGCGCGAGAGAAGACAAACCTCCGAGTCATGTCTCGTCTTCCAACTATGAGATCAAGCTTTTCAATCTCGGAATATTCGTGGACGCGGCGCGTCGACGAGCGAGAAAGTTTCCAAGTCAGTGACAGAGCCGGCGGAATGAAAGGCGAGTACGAGGATGAGAAAAGGCAGCGAATCCCCTACGCTGGACGCGTAGACGAGGAGACGAGAAGACGAAGAGACGAGGAGGGGTCCCGAGTCTAACGTGTGACAAGACTGTCGAGGAACACGGGAAAAATTCCTCGACGAAATTGCCGGCTCCCTTTCACTCTGACAGCCAATGAGACCGCTTTTCATTCGACAAAAAAGAAAAGCTTCAACGGTTCGTCGTTGTTCGCGACCGTCGTCGCTCGAGATAATAAAGCAATTTTTTTCGCTCGTCAACGCTTCAAACCTGCAACGAAAGCTGAACGATGATATATAGGCCTGGCATTTGATAATAAATTTTATTACGTTCAATGGTACCTGTATATAGAAAGGCTAGTTTTTTTCGGAAGATATAGATTTCAGGATCCTTCTTTTAAAAATTCCTTGCAGAAAGTACGTATCAAATTAAATTTAGGAAGAAAGATAAATTTCAAATAGGCGATTATTTCCATAGTTAATGATTTCGATACACTCGATGCAACTTAGAGATACAGCTACAGTATGTTCAGATTTTGTTCTAATAAATAATTTATGAACGTAGTACCAGAGAACCATTAATATTACCAAATTTGTTCGTAAAAATTCAGAGATATTACTAAAATTTCTTCTCAATCTCTTTACAGATCAGACTTCTGGAATTCCTCTAAAGAAGAAGAATATATCGTCGCTTTTTAGCGCGAACAAATCCACAAACAGTTCGCAGGCGAATCGTACGTATAACATAGTGGAAAAGGTAGCGTGTTCGGATTTCTATGTACGAGCATCCTCGAGAAATGAAAGCTCGAGGATCGGAAGCAAACGCTTCCAAGGGAGCACACGGATGAAAATATCCATAGTTTCAAACTGGCTGGGACTACCGTATCGCTATGGGCGAAAAAGGGATGAAATAAAGTCGTATACCGTCATCGCAGTATTTTTCTCCGGTGGTTCACGAGCTTACACATCCGGAGTCTTGGCACCGGCAATATCTCGTCCAACCCCCGTCTGCTTTCCTCCACCTCCAGTTTTCTATCCCAACTCCTTCCGTTCTCCTCTTTGTCCAAAGGATTCCGGGCCAGCGTCGGGACATGAGCCGTGCAATACGCCGTTTCGAAAAACGTATTACGGACTTATCTCGCCGTTCTGCTTGTCAAGAAAGAAAACAATGCCTTTCAGGAACGGAGGAGTTGTGTTCGTATGCTCATTCTATATCTACTGGATTGTGATTGCTTTTCAATTAACGCGACGCTTCATGGTTTCATTCATTTTGATGGAAAATTGAAGAGTTGAAGTGAATAAACAATACAGGTGTTAGAGAAATAAGATATTTTCTCGGTGAAAAATAATATAGATTCTATGTGGAATACGGTAAAAAAATGTTGCGATTGTTATTGTATTTAGAATTTATTTTAATTACTAAATTTATTGCGAGGTGGAACTATAATGGCAAGTGTCCATTGGATTAAACTACAGTTAAAAAAGATGGAAGCATAGGGTGCATACGAATAAATAGCGAAATATAACTGATACGATAATATGTCTTTTACTATTTGTTTTCTCCTTAAATATGCAAAAAATGGGATATGTAAAAAGCCCATAACGTGTTCGAATCGTAAATGATGTAAGTGTCAGATCCGTAGAAATGTATTCGTTGTTCCTATCGAAGATCTTTGCTTTGGACAGTTACCGTTTTAATAATGGTTCATTCGAATAACGAGGAGCAAAGACTTTGATATATTTTTAAGAATATTTAAGAACATTTCTAGTATTTATATATCTACATAAATTATATATACAGGGTGGTTGGTAACTGGTGGTACAAGTGGAAAGGGGGTGATTCTACGCGAAAAAAAGGAGTCGAAAATATAGAATAAAAATTTTTCGTTTGAGGCTTTGTTTTCGAGAAAATCGACTTTGAATTTTCGCTTGGTACGCGTGCACTTCTCGTTATAACGGATCGCACTGTAGATCGTTGTCTCGATGGAAAAATTAAAAAAAAAAAATTAAAAAGAAAAAATTTTTATTCTATATTTTCGACTTCTTTTTTCGCGTAGAATCACTCCCTTTCCGCTTGTACCACCAGTTACCAACCACCCTGTATATTTAGACTTCTAATTTGAAAATAAGCTTTCCTTAGAATGAAATGATAAAGTGGAGCAAGTTTTAATTTTGTAATATAAGAAAGTTTCATATTTTTACATATACTTGTATGGAAATATGTCACTGTTTTACTTTGAATGTGGAATGGCAGTTTCGCGTTGCTGCACGGACGATAGTTCTTAATCGACGGCACTCGGAACGCGACAACTTCCCGTTGCGATTACACGAGAGGTTTCACAGCTGGTAACAGGTGGTCCGAAAGTATCGTAAATAGAGCTACCTCTAACGACGGTTTCCGGCTAGTATCGAGCAATTAAACTATCCAACTGGATCTAATTAAGAACGGCAGACAGTTCTGGATTGAAATTATTCAGACTACCTCTAAATTTCAACCCGATTCAATCGAGGACCGCGGCTGGACGAAATTTAATCGGTAAAATCAATTAAAATGGAGCGGCACAAAAAAAAGGATCGCCGTTGAGAAAACTTCGTTGGGAAAAGTACTCGCTCTATTCTGGCCGTTTGCACTTCTAATTAATCACTTGTCTTGTTCCAAATGATCACGGAAATTCCATGAAAAAATGTGATATTAAAAGAATATTTAATACTACCAACGAGTTAAAATGGCTTCATTTTGAATGAGTTAAGTAGAAAATTTCGATTGAAAATGCACACAATAGAACTTCTACATAAGAAATCAAAATGAAAGTTGTATGAAAAAGTGTATATAAAATATCATTCGAGTCACCAAAAACACATTGCTGTAAATCTACAGTTTCTGTGAAAAATTGGAAATCAATCATTTTGACAACTTTGGTAATTCCGTTAAAGATATTAAAGTTCAAAAATCGTGCAGGTTTGACGTAGTGGTAGGTACATTCGAAATCAAATTGGAAACTTGTCAACGGTAAAACGGAATATTTCGTTCGGTCTGCTCGTCTACTTTATTTCGAGCAGCAGCAACTAGATGCGTCGTAAATTCTACGTTGAAACCATCGCAATCAGTCAATCATTCTGAACGATCCTCTACTTTAAGGACAACGAGCGAAGTTGGTCATGGTTGTAACTAGAAATTCCGCAACGTACTGTCAGATTGTGTCTAGCCGATAATAGCAGATAAAATCGATCAAACGGAATAGCGTTTTCAATCGTATTTGTCTCGACGGGAGGCATCTTTCAAAGAGATTCCAATAGTCGATGAACTTGCTACGAGGCAAAACTCAAAGACGAATTATCGAGTTCTCGTGTCGACACCAACTGTTTCGTCGAATCTCTAATACCATTGTCATTAGTATACTGCGGATATTTCGATCTTCTATTTGCATATTAAATTGAACAATATTTTTGCGAGATTATATCTATCATCAACAAATTTGATGAATCAGTATCGTTCATCGAATTTTTTTTCCATCGTGAATTACTGAATATATTACGAAAGAAAAAGTCGCTATAAATCACATGTATTGAATATTCAGATTTATAATAAGAATATGGAAACTTTATTATTAGTTGCCATAAATATTTGAAGTATTCGCGTGATTTAGCTATTAAACAACAAACTGGAAACATAAATTTAACATTTAAGAGTATACAGACATCCTCCACTCCACCTATACAATTTTTCGATGCATAAATTATATTTTAAAGGAAAATAACAGATTCTGAATAAAGTTAGTTGCTCATTATAAATCACCTTGATTAAATATATGCACGTATACTATATAAAAATCCACTGTGTGATTATGTCAATCAGATATTAATTACATGATCGATATAGAAAAAACAGAACGTCCCGGAGAGTTAAATAAACCAGAATTAGTAGGGCGATCTGTTGAAGCAAATACACGATTGTGATCAAATTTCGAGTCAGTGATCTCAATGTTCCACGGTAAGATGAACTTTCCGACTGATATCGCGTAGGGATGGTCCACGATCGTAAATGCAAGAAGTAATACGTTCCCGCGAATGCAATTCTTGGGGAAGACGATGGAAGATGGTCTTATCTCTAAAACGGGGATGGCAAGGATCGATGCCTCGGCTTCGCATTCAGTCGGTACTTTCCTTAGTGTTGCAGCGGACCATCCTTATTTTCTTTGCCCCGAGGATACAGAGGGAGGACCTTTTGCTTTCAAACCGGATGCAGCCTTCACCGTTACACTCTGGGAACTCCGTCTTCCAGATTCGAGATAGAGACTGTGCCACTTCCAACAGTCGATAGATCACGAAACCTCACCTGAACCACTGCTTCTCTGAATTTCATTTTATCGATATTCGAAACCAATTTCCCCGTTTGTAATCGGTGGAGACGTCGACAGTGTTTGAAACACGAGAATCGAGATTGATAGTTGAATATTTTCGTTACCGGAACTGGTTGAAAGGAGCCACGAGATTGTCGAACGTGATAGCATTCGAGATAACTTAACTGGAAGACTAGAGCAGGAAGTTAGATAATCGTTTAAAGCTAGAGAAATTAGCCGACGTTTAAGCGCAACAGCTGACAGAAAACGGTAGATTCTAGCATTGTTACCAATCCCGCTTTCGCTCTCTGTGGCAAGAGATAATCTCCCACGCTCTGTTTGCGTAGGAAGCACTATTTTTCGAGTGTAATTAGTACGTGAACGATTACCTGGAAATTCAAAGGTCTTCTCTAATCATCATTGTCGCTTGAATTAGTAACAAAACGGACTAACAACTGAACACTTCAGACTGCTGTTACATTGATCGATCATACCAAACTAGATTCAATGTCTATTATCAACAATGTATTAATATTAACACGGTCGGTCATCTGGTAGATCGATCAAAAGGTGTCGATCATCGAAGGACATAATTACCATCGATAATTAGGCAGATAGTAAAGGACGATGCGCGGACGGTCGATGACAACGAAGGATCCCGGATCGATAATCCTTCGGGTTTATCGAAGACGCTTCCGGCGTGTCCTCCTTCCGATCGGCGAGTATCGATCGATAGTTGCCCTCGGCTGTTCAGCGCCTTCGAGCGGGCATCGATAACCGTCGCCTGCCGGTTAATTAATTCGCCGGCTAACGTAATTACTTAGAGCTTGCAGAGCGTGTACGATACTATATACTGTACGTACTAGGAGAGGACACACGCACGACACACGCTCCGACCATCTAGCCTCTGCTGCCTCCCTGGCTCTATCGTGCAACGGCTGTTCACGGATTTATGGCCGAACAAGGATGATCTTGTTAATTTGGAAGCGGCATCCGCGTCACGGCCTATGTATTAGTTCTTGAAAAGGATTATTAGTAACGCGATCCACACGAACGGGTTAAACGCCGGTTCAATGGATCAGGATTATCGATTCCTGGCCGGAACTGATTGGCGCGCCTTCATTCCGCTCTTCCTGTTAAAAATGGTAATGCGTGGGGAACGAAAAGTTGTATCTTTGCATAGATATGTTTAACTCATTAACTCTCATCCGTACCATGTGTCAATTTGACACATTTTTCGCGTAATACATGATATTATTCTGCCATTTGTAGAAAAATTGATTTAAGACTTTGTAATTTTTATTTTTTCAACGTACAATATATATATAATAATAAAAAATATATATATACTTTTTTGCTATTGTCAATGACAAAATACGCGACAGAAAGATGTGTTAACGTTTGTTACAGAAAGGACACTATGTCAATGTAATACACATAATTCTTATGAAGTCCATTGACAGGTAGTTCATTACTTTATAATTGTTGCACGACAATTATCTATTCGTTGTACAACTTATTCAAAATGCAGTTTTGTAACTGCTATGTATAGTTTTACATAGCTTCGACTATCAAAATGTGGTGTAAATATGAAGAAGAGAAGAAGGTCGCTATATCTTTACTTCATTCTTTTCTTCATTGCGACGCACAGCTAAGAATGGTAAGAAGGTTGAAGCTATGCAAAGTCAAATACGTGCGAATGAGGTCCGATACGTTCGAAGTAAAACTAATGCGAATACATGCAAACGATAAAGAGCAACATTAATTGCTTGCTTTTTCATTTCATCGACATATCATTGTGTCAATTAGATACACGAGGACACATTAAAAGTTGCAAAAATGAGGGACAGATGAAAGTTAAGAATCAACTTTGAATAAAAGCAACATTTCGTTCATAATTTTTTTTATCTAATTTACATGGTTGAAATCTGCTTTTTAACGTTGTGGTTAGAAAAAGAAATACCAAGGGTTTAGCCGCTACATACTTGTGGTTCTATCTAAATACAAAAGATTTTACAAAATTTGAAAGAATCGACGTAGTTGCAACGCTAATAAACTACTATTTTCAAATTACGCAAATTTTATTTGAATTTATGACTTATGTAATGTACTTTTGCAGATTATCTATTATTATAATACGTTCAGTGCTTACTTTAACTTGTTTTACTTTAACAAAACAATATGTAAATCGTAGTAATATTGCGTTTACGTAATATTTTCGCGTTATTTCAATGGCTTTTAATGTATTACAAAAATAAATTTATCTTACAAAATCATACTTTACGAGGGATAATAAGCATATTGCGAGCTGAAGATCACAATAATGTTGAAAGATGGAGAATTTATATTTAATCTCGTATTTCAAATCTTAAAGGTATCATCCTTTTAGTTTCCTGCTAAATTAAGTTATAAAATATAATATTCTCTGCCGCGATACATTGTCATGAATTAGAAATATATAATAAATTCTCTATAATAATAAACAGCAGAATAATAATAATAAGCAGAAGACTGTTTTATGGAAAATAGCAGTGAATTCTATCCGTGAAATTTACAAAGCGATATTTACATTTGGTATAAGCTAAAAAATTCTATGTTATCTTTGAAAGCTGAAATTTTGCAATTTTTCCTGAAACTATACATAGAGATGTTGAATTAACTGTGTTAAAAATCTAAAATTGTATTATGATATTTTAGAATAAGCTAAGTGATATTTAAGAATAAGATAAGTGAGTTTAACTGCCTTGTTTCTAACCGTATTGTGGGGTGAAAGCAGATTTTAAATTAGCGGTCACAAGTTTGCCATTCAACTGAATGCTACATTATAAACGACCCCTTCTTTTGTACTTCGAATGACTCGACCATTTGCAGGTAGATTCGACGCAGGGTGCCTAAACTCCTAGACTCGAACCTTGTTTCACAAACGCGTGGACAGGACAGCCACAAATAGGATGACGAATTAAGCAAATTATACGCGAGTAGGTAAACACAAGCGAAAAACTGTTCCAGGAAATATAAAAAAATATTGAGAGATATGAAAATGTTTGAACACTAAACATACTAGGAAATTTTACGAATATATTATGTGTGTTATACGAAACTTCGTGAAACATTATTAGTCAAACACACAAGTACAAGTTAAAAGAAATTTATTGCAGATACATATTTAGTAAAAAATTAGAATATATATAGCATAAATAGGTACCTTGAACATATTTATAACATAATTAGTTCTAATTCCTTAATTAGTTCCTTACGTTTAGAACATAATTAGTTCTAAACGTAGGCTCACTAAATATCACGATTTATTAATACAACAGATAATCGACTATTTAAGTAAGTTTATAACATTTGGTATTACAAGATTCAAATTTTATCACTATAACCATGATAGTACCATACCAACTTTTATACAACGTACATGACATATTGAATCAAAGTATCACTATAAATGAATATTTAGAGTATTCATTCAAGGTTAACTAAACGATAAAACATAGACGTGTATAGTGGTAAAGTAAGGTGTTTTTAACATTGAATGCCGCATTAATTTAATAATTCTAATCTCCAGCGAAAATTGTTTTGTACCAAATGCGTTGATACACCAAGATCACAAGGATTTGCATTTAAACATATGCGAAATTATTAATCAATGGACATTGCGTTGAACGATGCGTTCCACGTAGCACAAAATTATGCATAATAGAACGTTCTCGATTTTATACCGTTTTAATGTAAATACGACTTTCGAAAAGAAAGAAAGACATAAAGAAAAAAGACGGATTTTTAAATGTAATCGCGACTGGTATGCCGCCGGCTTCTGTCAGAAGCAAGCAACCGGAATTAAAAATATCCGCTTTAATTAATAGCGACGCGGAATTTGAACATCGCGTTAAAAACAGGGATTCGTTAAAATTAACTCCCACGCCATTGAATGCAATTGCGTTGCAATTTGCGCTAAAACGCGAGCGAGCCTTGCCTTTTCAATTCGGTTTCATCTGTTCCGTGAAAAATTCCCCCGTTATTTTCCATGCGTTTGCACGTACGAACCATACAAAAAAAAAGGATATAAACGTATCGGGTTTAATTGTTCGCGTTATTTGTAACGTTCGAACGTGAATAAAGAAATAAAGAATGAACGAGAAATTCAACGGTGAATTCATAGTCACGGTTGAGGTTTTCACGGCTGTCCTGAAAATTAAACGATATCATTTAACGATAATATGCCAATAACAATTTCGAGAAAAAAGTTAAATATCTTTAATAGTATTTTGTACACCTTTCATTCTCTCATTTCCGCTTCTATTTCTACTAAAATCAAACTTAACTTAAGAAGGAGATTTTAACAAAAGAAGAAAATTGTAAATTAGTTCAAAATACAAAGTAGGAACCAGTTATATGATTGACAAGCCAAGAAACGACGATTAATTCGTATGACAGGCAACGTTAAACAAATGGGAAAATTGTGCTATTTTCTTAGTCGAATACAAATGTAACGAAAGCAATGCAAGTAAGAAGACCAATTGAAACTTAGAAAGTAAGCCTTGAAAATAGGCAGTGACTCTGCCCAACTGGATGACACACGAGGGATTCTTTATTCTAATAGGAAGTAAATACCGGTACCTTATTGACAGAAACAGATAAGTTAAGAGCACGTAACTGGTAAGTCAAATTGTTTTTTCAATGATGCATACATTTTCTGAATACGCTAATATTATTGTAGATTATGCTTTCAACGTGAAATTTGTTTAATATGTGAGTATTATTATAAATTATATCTTCTTGATAAACTTATAATCGTTGAAATGTTAATCAGTCATTAACAACATAATAATGAGAATATCACGAGAATATAGGCATCACAATTGGAGAATTGTGTAATACACGATCAACACCGAGCGCAAAATGTTCAATAATTAATTTGCATCAATTAATCATTAATTCGGCGTTCCAACTCGATATTATTAGTCCTTACTTTGTGAGATTGTTGAGAGTGATGAACTAAGTTGTCTTTCCAATGAGGCAAAAATTTTCCGTTGTATAATAAATTGTACCTTCAATATGTATTATATTTCTCGATTTTTAAAATATTAATCAATCACCGAAACAATATTTCGATCATATTGTAAATATTACAATACAGAAACCATGCAGTACACGATTCGCACTGATCGAAAAGTCGCTCAATAATTAATTTGCATCAATTAATCGATAATTTAACGTTCCGCTTCGACAGATAGAATATCGTCAATACGACCTTTGTGAAGTGTTTTGCTTTATCATAACAAATTCATCAAAATCAACAGTGGTGTACATAAATGTGTAGAGGGAACGAAGCTAAAACGGAATGTGGGATAATGTTCCATCATACTAAAAAAAACCATACTAAACTGGTCACTGGTCCATACATGACATAGACTATTTTTGGAACGTGATATATGGTGATAAGTGAACGATAGTATAATCTAAATGATTAATTACTTCTACCCCGGTTAATAAACAGTTTAACAAACAAAGGTGTCTTATAATACGCAATAATGAATTTGATTATTCAGTGCGAAGCCCAAGATTGAAGTTGAAATTTATGTGACTTAAATAATCCTATCTTATTATATCGTTGAAATATCGTCAAAAATATTATGTGGTGTGCAGGTTTTTCGTTCAAAGTTATATTTTTATGAATGCTGCTAAAAAAATGGAACTAAATGTAGATTTGCTTTACCTATTAAAAATTATAACGATCATAAAATTATCAAAATTCTACTATGAATATTTTATAAATTATCGCATACTGTATACATTCTATGCACTTCCGCAGCTCAAAACTTTTTACAAATACTAAAAGAAATTCGCAATCTAGTCATTTGAGAGACAGTATTTCGTCTTCCTTGATTAATAAACACATAAATAGATAAATAAAATAAACAATAATGGCTATGTTTATTTTCCTTTCATCGATCCGAAGGAAGCAGTATCAGAATATCACCAAAATATTATCCAAATATGTTCCAAATACTGTTCAAATATCACTAAAACATCGTTGAAATATCATCGTCGAGACGTTTAACGCGATAGTTCCGCGTGTACCGGAACGGATCGGGTTCGAGCGGGTCACCGAATTACCGCTAACCAGTCTCGGTCCTTCTCTAATGGTAATGCGATCGATATTCACCGAGGACGAGACACGTCGACCGCGAATAACGAGTTTATCGGCCGGAGACCCAGATTCCTGGTAAACCTATCCGTGGGAAAATTCAGGTCGACCGAGAAAGCGAATTCCGAATGCGAAACGCAGAATTCGCTCGCGGCTCGCCGGTCGACAAGCGTGAGGAAACGTGTCGTTGTCGGAATTATCGTACCTGTCGCCGGCGCGGACGCGGCAAGACCTTCCAGGGGAACTAAAAGCCGAATGAAACGAGCATGGTGGCACGCTTTCCACATTGTATATAGTGACTCACGTCCAGCTACGAATCTCAGCTATATTTACGATTGATCGAATGCATGGATCAATCACGTCTAACGTTTCGAACGTATCTATGTTGACTGTACGACTTAATTATTCTCGTCGTGTAATCCTTTATGCGTCTGTCATCGATGGGTTTTCGCTTTTACCAGCGGCACAACAGCTCTGCCATAGGATGCTTCGCGTTTGCCAATTATATTTTCACAAGCATTGCGCAGATAGCTCGGAGAGTTTCATGTTTCGCGTGTATTTACTCGGTATTTAATTCTTTTTTAACATAAAGGCTACAAAGACTACCAGAGTAGATAAATCAGATAATCCATAGCTATTTTTTTAGAGAAGCTTCGTAGAATTACTTACAGTGCTCGCAAAATTTCTGACAGTAGAAGTTGACAGTTCCAGTATCATTGGGAAACTTTGGTTAGATTAGGTTTACGTGATCGATATTCGGTGGGGATTGTATCGAATGAAAATTGAGAGACTTCTGGTCAATTATACCGAAACCATTCAGCACTCGAGGACAATTTGTAGAATGATTGGCTTACAACAAACAGACGCCACAAACAAGCTAACGGACGCGGTTGGAATTGATTTCTGATTAATGGATTCCTATCGGGGACAGCGTAACGGATAAATTTGATAATCGCCGTTGAAACATTTATTAAACGTTTTCTACGTTATCCAAATATTTTTCTGTTTCCACCTAACGGATAACGTAATTACATTCCATCCATCATCAGTAAAAAAAGAAGAGAAAAAGAAAGAAATAAACAATACATTATAATGAATAATACTGTGGTACGTAAATCACTTTCCTGATTGGATAAGAGATTAAATACAGTGGGGTAAATCGATTCGGTATTTGTGGGCCGATTTTGCAGCTTGGAATCGAGGGACGAAAGGAATCCACGAAGGAATGCCGATAGAAATTCGAAGTACCGCCGGGGAACGACGTAATCGGCTCTAATCAACGTGCGTATCACGCTGTATATCTGCCGGATAGAATACGGGATTACATGGACGATCTCTGCTATCCGATTGATTCATAATAGACTGTTAAATATTAAATAGCGTTTCGAATTCAACTGCGCGAGTCGAATCAGCGTTGCTCGTGTACGTATGTAAAACGTTGTGCAAGCGTACTCCTGTAACCTTCCAAGCGCTGCATTCATCGCGACGCGATAACGACTCGTTGCATTTACATGTTTCAGAATCGGCCTGTAATTATGTAAAGCAAACACAGCGTTATGTTGTCACGAAACTCGCGAATCGTTTTTCTCTCTTTCACTGCCACGAGAAATATCGAACACATCTCGGTAACGAACCGCATCGCATAGAATCTAAAGAATTTTGTAAAGATAAAAGAGATGGGAAAAAGATCGGCAAGATTAACGTGGTAATTCATGATGATACGAAGTAAGGAATATTGATCCATGAAGTAAAGCGAGGAACTAGTAGGTGTAAACACGACGTAACGATGTATTAATTTATGAGTGGTGAAAGTCATCGATCTTGTATTCTACGTATTAATGTGCGTTTTTATAGCACTATGCGTCACTATGTTTATGTATTAAGTACCTACTACGTTCTTTGTTGAAGTCACGTATTGGTAAGTATATTTTTTCATAATGTCACGTATTCTTACGCTCGGCTCACGTTACTACTTTACTAGATAAGTTATTACGCAGATATACTACTAGATAAATTACTACGTTACTACACCACAAAAAACGTTCACGTCTTTTATAAACAATTCGCAATTCATAAATAAATTCTATCATTGCCGAGAACATTATCTTCCTCTTTTCATTATTCCATGCTTAATACCCGCATCTTCTATACTGTTTTTACTATTATTACAATTTACTATTATTTACTATTAATACAATAAACGAGAGAACGATTATTCTTCTGAAAATCGCCATTGATCAATCCACAAACCTTAAACACAATCAGTGTCCATTGCTCCGGATCTTATAATTAAAAAAACGACGTTCGTCCCTGAACTATTTTGTCATGATATATAGCAAGTTCCGCATAATTGTGAGTATATTCCTTTACTACATGAAGTACTAAAGTACTGAAGTACTATTGTAATATATACAATAGGTATAGATATATAGGTTTGTAGGCATAAATATATGTATAGATATATGGATACATAGATACGTAGATATATAGATACGCAAGTAGATATAGTTATGTACATGTATAGGTATACAGATATATAGTTATATATTGATGTATAGATTTATAGGTAGTTAATATAGGTATTTAGGTATAGAGATATATATAATTCTATATACCTATGTAATTCCTTAATCTATGCACGACAATCTGCGTGAAGTATACAAGATCTCGAACTACCACAAAGCTTCTTCCCTGTCCTCCCGCTTCTAAT
The DNA here is from genome assembly GCF_011952255.1 of Bombus vosnesenskii. Classification (NCBI taxonomy): domain Eukaryota; kingdom Metazoa; phylum Arthropoda; class Insecta; order Hymenoptera; family Apidae; genus Bombus; species Bombus vosnesenskii. The sequence goes on from NW_022883063.1 coordinate 143,934, forward strand.
CTTCTCATCCGCTCCATATCGAACATTGTGTCACCTTCAACCATCGTTTACCAAGGAGGACTCCTAGTTGCTCGTAATTCGACGTTATTCATCATGTAGCGGAAAACGACGAGAAATCATAGTAGAAAATCCTAAAGCCAATGACACAAGACGACCTTTAAATTTCTCTGCATAGAATAATTTTAATCGTAAAGTCTTCAGACTCTCGTGATTTGGATTGTTACAGCCAATACTGTTTACAATTAGCACTATTATAGATAACATTGCTGCGTTCAACGCTATTTGGGCCTTCCAGGTGTAGGCCGTGTTCCAGAGAAAAAGATCCTGAACGTTTCGCTAGCATTGTTGTTAACTTCATCAGGGGTCGAATGTCATCAATGTTCTTCTATAACACTGTTAAGTGTAGATTTTTATCTCCATTAGGATTATTTTGTGTTACATTCTACAATATACGTCATAAGGTAGATTACAAATCGGTATGTTAACATCTCAGATTCCTAAGTCGTAGATTTTCAGGAACGAACAAATAGCACTACAAATCACTATTGTAGATTTGAATAATACAATATTACACGATAACGAAAAAATTCGGCGTCTATCGTCTTTTGCGAATGGCGCGGAACACTTAAGGAACCACGTGAGGTGTTCGTTGGTAATCTTGAGTTGATACTTTCGAGTTGAAATTTTAGAGCTTATCAGGGGAGTATGAACAATTGCATTCAGAATTTTTAGTGGTTATTATACTTTAGGGCCTGTTATAAACTCGGTATCTCCGAAGAATATTTTGAAATTATATTATGACGATACAAGTTGACGAGGTTTTTGATCTGAAGAGGTACCGCTACCTTTTCGAAAGATCGAACGTCTTACGTCAATTCGGATATTATCCCACCCTTACCAGGAGAAAACGTGTCAAGGACGCATGGAAAGGTGGCTGTGACATACAGGATGCTATTGATTGGAAAAGTAATTTTTGACAACAACCAATTAACGTGTACCCTGAACAAATTTGAGAGCTGGGAAAATCTGAGCGGAATATACATATTTTAGCTTTCCATCAATACATATATCTTCGACTCTTCGATCAGTATACATATTCTAACAGTCGATTAGCACGGACGTCGTAGTACAAACAACAAAATATATACATTCTGTTGTATTCGATGAACTACTGGAGACAGACGCGTCCATACAGGTAAAATTGATATGAAGTTGTGAATTCCTAATATCCTGGTACGACTCTTGTTTGCAGAAAATCGAATAAAAAAAATACCTGCAAGAGGAAGATATATACTTTGACGTGGATTTTTCAGAGAAGCGAAAGGATTGAGAAAATTAGACGTAAAAAGATTCGTTATTTTTAAATTCTTAAACGAGATACCTTGGAGAGATCTCTAAGTGGTAGCTGGTTAAAAGCAACGTCATTACTTTCGTCATTTCGAACGTTCGCGGACACTTCAAAGAGCACGAAGTCGCGTCTGGCGGAAGGCTAATCGAGGGTTTAGCGGTTTCTCGGCAATGCAAATTAAAGGAACCGCGTTCCCGCCGAAAACATGGTTTTTGCGAAAGGATATTACGAAAGTAACGCTACTTTCGTCAGATTCTAAAAGAACAAAAGAGGAACAACATTAAGGCAGGTTCTCCGCCGTGACTATGACGCAAAAATAAACAGACATGACAAACCTGAGCGAGGAGGAAGATAGAAAAGGGTGAAAAAGAGGGACAGAAAGAGAAAGAGACCAGGCAAGAGGGAAAGAAAAGGGAAAGGTAGACGTGTAAAAGTGAAGAAGGGAGACTTTCTACCTAGCAATTTCATTACGAACCACAAACGGTATCATGAGAGACGAAGAGAATGGAAGAGAAGGAAAGAGCGAGAAAGAGGAAAAATAGTGCTAAAGGTAAAATGTCAGTTTGGCTTGCCGAGAAAAAGGAGCTAGAAATCTAAATATGTAGGATACCATTCTAGGGCGTTTAAATATTAAACATCGACTCCACGCGAACTCTGGTATAGCGGCTATATCGTCTGTTTTCCCTGTTTCTTGTTCTCCTTTGACTCTCGAGGATAAACGATAGGAGAGAGAAATGACACCCTTTGATCGAACGGCCTGCGTTGCAGAGGAAACGCATCGAATCGAATCTAATCGACGTAAATCGAACGAAAGACCTACGTCTGTGTATCGGACAAGGGTAGAAAAAGGACGGGGGAAAGATCTGAAACGACGACGTCCACTTGAACAGCGTGCCATAGGTTAACAACGTTTTAAATCACATTTGATGAGCTTTCACGGCGACATCACGCGGCGGAAGCGAAAGATTCATGGCAAGAACGAGAAACATGAAAGGCGGATGGAGAATAAACGGAATAGCGAGTTAGAAAATAAACGGGGGTGGTCGACACGATAGAAACAGGAAAGGGAGTCTCGTGCTCGTGAATCGAAACTGTTACCGGTTAAAGAGCATATTTCCCCGATGCTGCTCGCACGACCGCGATCCTCGACTTCCGGTCGGCCGAGCTTGCAGTTTCAAAGTTCGCTGAGTGCCGGTAAACATCGTTAGCCGGCGATCGGCTTACCGATATGTAATTAAGCCTGTGGAAACTAAATCTGCGAGGAACTGACGTGGTAATCGGCTCGATGCCAGAGCACAGCGGAGCTACCTTGAAGAATCGTGACTCGCTTTCGGTCCCTTCGAAAGGCTTCAGGACTTTTCAATTCGATTATAATTGACGGAACGATCGAGCAGGATATTCCAGCGGGTGGGGTGATATCGGAAAATTAAAATCCTACGATTTGCTGTCGAATGGTGATGAAAACTTTATTATCGTCGTGGATTCGAGCAGGGTTGACTTTAGTTGAGATTTACGTCACTTGTTTGGATCTGTATCTTAAGCATTTCACAGTAGCAAGCTTGAACCAGCTGTTAAATATAATACCATACCTTTCTCACTTCAAACGCTATCGCACATAGCGAAATTATTTACATTTATCTCAAATGAAAAGTTGGAAGTGCTTATTTCTTGTAGGTACTCCTTTCCACCTTCAAAAATGCAGCAAATCTTGAGAATAGAGAGATACATATTTCCTAAATCGTTTGACATTTTATTACGCAGCCAAAGAATTAATTGTAAATTTATGTTTCTCAATACTTGTGATGCTTCTTTAGACAACGAGACAATTATTAAAAAGAAACGTTTAAGGACCGCTGACAGGAAAAATGAAGCGAAGATAAGAAAGGCCCGTTTGAGAATGGAAAAGTTGAATAGAAATGACTCTCTTAAACACGAGGACGAAGTTCGCAATTTTTTTGCTCGATTACAGCCTAACCGAAAATAGAATTATAAGGATCTCGGGAGTGGGAAGGCGGACGGAACAAAAGAGTGGCGAGCGGGAGGGGAGAATAAAGAGAAGAGAGGCATGGCGGAAACCATGGAAATTTGTTATCCAGAATGACCCCGCTTATAAAGTTCACCGAGAAGTTCGTGTCGTTCGATAACAGGCCAGACGGAAGGTCGACAACGATGAGGGGGGTCGAATAGGGGTGAGCAGGGCTGAAAGTTTGCTCAAGATTGAACATAAGAACTATAGAACGGAAGAAAGGAGCCAGGAATGCGACAAAATCGTTGAGAAAGGAGAGATTCGCGTATTCTAGCATTACAATCCAACTGGAAGATACATTTTGGTTTCGACAATATATCTCAATATTACGAATAAATAAAATATTTACAAACAACATTAAAATCTTTTATATTGAACATATTTACGAAAGAAAATCTACGAAATATATAATCCATATATATTCTCATATATTATTCTTTGTCCGATAACATTCAAGAAGAAACAATTACATATGAATCAAATATTTTGTTACCGCGCTTCGTATTTGCTTTGATCGTATTAAAAATAAAACGAAACGTTTCGTGATCAACCATACACAGTTGTGTTCCGTTTGTTAAGGAACGAGAAAGATTGGGAAGAGCGGGACGACCCTCGCGCAAAGATTTACAAACAGGAGGGTTGTAAAGAATTCCACTAACAATCGCACCGTAGGGTGAAAATGGGGGGCCGACGAGCGACTTCAAAGCGACGGGGGTTTCTCTTCGTAACTGTAGTGGAGAATGCAGAGTATCGTGCGTGCACCATTGCGATTTCCCGCTATGAGGAAGAACATCACAGTAACTGGCTATAAATTAACGATTGTAGATCATGATACATGAAACGAAGTTATTTAGTAATACTTGAAAAACGAATGAAGAAGAATTACATAAGACACGGTATCTGAACGCACAGATATTTCTTTTATAACCTCGAAATACTTTGGAAAAATGAAGATATTATTTATTGACTAGTATCCCAATTGTGTCGTAGTGATATATTAACATTATTGATACGAATCAATGAGATATCTTTCAAGACACAATCCTTCTATGTTTGCGATGTAGAAAATTATATTTAACAACTTTGAAAAGGCATTAGACTACGAGTATGTAGTGCAAGATCCTACAAGGTACAAACCAATCAGTATACTCACCAATAGTTAATTATTTCAAAGAAGATAAAGTTCCTAACCAAACATGCTATACAAAGACTACACAGCAAAACAATGGCTACGCCACGCGGTACAAAAGAGAACTTGTCGAGAACGAAAATTCCCTCGAATATCCTTGCGCTTCTCTATTTCAGTTCTTCGCTCGACTACACGGTCGCGTTATGCATGTTTAAAAATCAGCCCGACGACGTCGGCGAATGTCGCAGCCAGTTTAATAATTCGCGAGTCAAAGAAACCGGCGCCTTGCGCCCTCATGGATGCAATCTGGGAACATGATTGAAATTGTCGAAATTAGGTTGACGAGAAAGTCGAGCCGAGAAACTTTTTCAGCCTTCCATCGTCCTTTGACTTGGTCGTAATAAAGAGCAGCAACTTCTTCTCATTCCCCTTTCGCTAGCCCAGTACCCTCGAGGTTGAATCGATCGACTTTGTTTTCCAAAAGAACAGACAACAAATCGATGGTGGGAAAAATGGTAAAGCGACGGTTTAGAAATTTCTGTGAGTTTCAGAGGGTAAGGCAAAAACATGACGATCGATTTGCATGCAGTTACCGTCGACCTGGTTTTCTAGACGACGTGCCAAGAGGGGGTGAACATTAGCCCGACCCAAGGGGATAAGCTCCTTCGTCTTCTTCGAGATGGAATTTCATTAGAATCGGTGATTATAAAACGCCTCGGAGATAGTGCATTTTCAAAATGAGACAAATGTTTGCACGATAAATCTCTGAACGAGCCTTAGATCTATATGAATAGAAGTTCAAGAGGATCCAACTGCTGGGTAGAAATCTTTAATGAAGTTCGCATTAAGGATCGCTCGGGAAACTGGGTAAGCCACCCTTCTGCCATGGGACGGCTCGGCGTCTTACTTTCCTCGCGAGAGGGAGAAAGAGGGTGAAAGGAGAGAAATATATACAGAGGGAGAAAGAAGGACAGATGGAAGATCAGTAGCGGCATTTCCAAACTTTGCCATTGGACGTGGACTGCTCTCGCCCGGCTAAATTTGCAAAAACTTTCGAACTTTCTCGCTCTGTTGCCGGTTTTTTAATGAATCATCTTGTTAAAGAATATTCGGCTGATTTGTTTCGAAGTCGCCGCTGTCACCGTGACAACAAGTCTTAATTGCATTGACTTTCTATCAGAACCATTTGAAGCGAAACACGATGTTAAGTCGTCATTTTGGGTATCGTTTAAAGACTACCGATGTATTCCGTCGGACGACTCTTTACCTAAACCAGGTCACACACCGCGGGCAAGATGGCAACCAGATGTCTACACATCCTTACTGCATACCCTCAATAGCTTTAAGGACCCACCATAAATCTCAGGAATTTTCTAGCTAAGGTCCTTCAGACTGAACAAATATCTTTTATTTCAAGTGCCCTCACTTTCCTAATCAAAATTGTTTTCAACAAATCCAATGGTCCCGTGCGTTAGACACACCCATCACTAGCTTTCCTCCGCCACAGCATCGTCACTAAACTTCACTTATTCTTCATCGTTAGAATAGTCAACATATCTTTACTGGGTTTCCACCCTTAGATCAATCACTTACTTAACTTGTACATACGCACCAGCGTAACTATCGTCTTTACAAAGTTGTTGGAATAAACATTAATTTATATCTGTTAATTCAGTGTAAACTCAATTGAACCACCACCCCCTATTATCCTAACAGAAATAAGGGGATCGATCATTTCGTAGCGTCGATTATCTAATCGTAACGGGAATTTACGACTCACGTTGACGTTCTTTCGCGATTGCATCTCCCCGCGAATGGTCGAATAAACACGATAATTGTATAAACGAAGTGAAAATATATCAAATTTGACGCTTTTCTATTAGAGTGAAAAAAGTTCATGCATTGTGTTACGACCGTTCGCGGAGAGACGCGGTCGCTAGGAGAACGCGTCAGCGAGAGGCGTAAATTCTCGCTACGATTATGTTAATCGACGCCGCGAAATAGTCGTTCCCCTGTTTCGGTTAGGATAACAGAGGTGGTTTAATGAATGTAACACTGTATTAACAGGTTAACATAGAACAATATATTTTACAATAATATGATGAAGATGTTACAGAAATTTGACTCGACTTTGATCTCTAGATAAATTCGTTTGCTCGTCAGATTTGTCGAAGTGTCATGTTGGACTCGTCAGAAGGAACTGAACGCCCTTCGATTATTTTCGTTTATTTTGGAAGGCGACCCCCACTACGTTCGGATCACGCCACATTCTTTACGCGAGGTAAAATAACGGCCACGAGTCGACGTTTCTGGAGGTCGCCCTGCTTAATGAACCATGCGCTTGCCACTACAATGTTTGTTTACCGGGCAGCCGCGACGATCCGTCTGCGACGTTATAGGACCGCGAGCGACGGTTAGAAAATACAGCCTGTGGTACTCCTCGTGGCGTAACACATTGTAATGTACCCAAGTTACTGTTTCCACGTAAAACCAAGATATTTTTAAATGATTTTTAACTAAGTTTTATATTATTCTCGCAACGAACATTTTTAAAAAATTTCTCTCGAACCAGTTAAAAGCTTTACATCGAATTTCCACGAATCATTTTCGCAATTGCTTGCCAACTCAATCATCTCACAAATTCAGAACTGAATTTTTCATTGTTCCTGCCGTGGCTATATCATACATATTTTTCTCCCGATGAATTCTTTTTCTAAATGTCTCTCTCAAAACTCACATTTTTACCAATTCAAATCTTCACGTCAAATTCCAGCAAGTCACTTCATTAATTATTTTCCAACTTGACTGCCCTACAAGTTCCGATAATATATACATAGTAATTCACATTTATAGTACAATGAAAGTAGTTGAACGCTTCTATCCTTTCGATTTGTTTCAAACTTTACCAATATAACCATGATAGTCGAGTCTCGTTACAATGCTAATACATAAGTATAATATACATAATGCTCTATAAGTATCATCAAAGTATCGTAAAAGAGTTCCATAACTATTCAAATACTTTGAGCTACTGTGTTTCGTGTGTGCGAGGGTCAGAGAACGAGAGTTTAGGAAAGAACAATTCGAAGGCAGAGCGCATAAATTCAAATGTCTGGTTGTCGTTGTGTCGCAAAAGCGGGCCGTGAATATTCATTGACCATAGTCTAGCCTATCCGTGGCTCCGTGGACACTTGTCGTCCTCAGTAGCGGTACACGGAGAACGAGGGAACCAGCCAAGCACGGTTGCTTTGTTTGCTTGTTAGATCCATATCTTGTGACAACGCTTCGAATCGGACGCTTTTATAGAACGCGGCGGGACTGCCGAAATGCGGTTTAATTAACAGAAATTAGTCGACCGAAGAGAAGGGGACAATAAATAATTATGAACGACAGGTCGGAGTCGGGATTCCCTTAATTGAAACTTAATGCCTTGCAGAATTCCTCGTGAAAAATGTTTATGACTAAAATTCGCGCACTTCGAGCTCAGTCCGCGTTTAATTATTCCAGCGTATAGCCTTTTGATAGGATATCTTTTTAGTTTGAACCGGGCACATTCGGCCACATGTGTAAACTATTTGCGTTAAAAGTGGAATATTACACGTCGGTCGTTACGCAAAAATTATACGTATTTCGAAAACCTTTTTCGAGGATTAATATTGCATTGTTCGTGCGCGTACAGCAACGAATCGATTCGATCATGAAATAATTGTATACGGCAATATGAAATATGTAGTTCCTCGGATATTGGGATTCGATAGATGTCGAATATAACTCTTGATCAATTCCACATTTTATTAATTTTTTGATTTCATTACATGATTACACGATTAACATTTAGTTCTCAAGGAAAAAATTACTTTCATATGATCATTCATCGTAAGATGACAAAAACGATGCTAAATTCTAAGATAAATTTAAAAAATAGTGTCTGTAACATCATTAGTTTCCTGTACATTTTAATCTATAGTGTTGATCGATGTAGCTTCTGAGCGGTATACGTAGTAGCAGATAAAAGGAAGGTTAATCGTCTGCTGCTCTAGTTATTCGACATTTTCACTGTTAACTGATGTCTGTTCAATAAGCTACATTCAAAGGTTCTATTTATCTTACCATGAAATCACAAGAATTTAAAATCGGTACTCGTACGCATAATACCAGTAACTCTTTTACTAGATCGACAATATCCTAGAGTCTATATTATATCTATTCCATAGTTTCGTCAAAGTCAATTTCGTTTCATAAAAAATTATCATGTCTTCTCATACCGCTCAACGAGTAACTATTCTTTTTTCCGGCCATTACACTTTTGATATCTAACGCAAAGAGATCAGTCATTTTCTCTACCACGATATCTTAACCATTGTCCACATTCGTAGCGACGAATCTCTTTGCGATACAGACAAAAGGGTATAATCATGGATGGCTGGTTGAAAATAGCTCTTCCGGAAAGGTTACATATGCGCAGCGAATTAGTCAGACGGCGCGGCCAACTCATTGGAATCCCTTTGAAACGAATGAATAATCAAGTCTGACGTAACGTTGGATAAAAGCCGGGCCGCGTTCTAAGCGATACGAAAATTAACGTCCGGCGAGCTTGATGCTGTCACAAGAAATACACACGCGGTCAAATCGAATATGATAATTAATTTTCTACCATCGATGTTTCGTTAATGCTACAGTTTACCGTCTAGTTCGAAAAGGCGTGCAATATTGTTCGTTATATCGAAAAGTAGGTACGACAGGATGAAATTCGCTGCGCGGCGAAATAGCCTGACGAAGTTAAAATTTCATTGTATCCGCCGCGGCTGTGCTTCCGACTCCGGTGAGCTACGTATCAAATTTCCTTCCATTTTCATCCTTGCGGTTACACAGTAGGTAGACGCGCGCATCTCGAAAAGGCATCAGCCAACAAAATGGATCAACACGAACAAGGAAGAGTTGTTGCATGCGCGAAACCGAGAGCATTCGACGGTAACGAGTGTACACGGGTCTTCAGATTATCGACGAGCGTGATATTGATCGGTAAAATTAATACGACAAGATCGAATTTAATTGACCGACAACCAGTTACCACCGCCAGTGTCCGCGTGTATCTATTCACGATAAATCACTGGAAAGAGATAGCGATACCAAACAGAATAAAAATAGAGTACCAAGTATACACCTAATTTATATTACTCCGAAAACAACCTCGAACAAGGCTAACCTAGAAAAACATTGCCAACAAAACGCTTCGTAATCGCGGACGCAAACTAACGCAAGAAGAGATGACAGATAACAGTTGCCGGTTTTGCATCGTGAGTCACGCGTTCGCGCGAATTGCGTGGCCGATAGGTTCGCACGAGAGAAGCAACGTATAGCTGGTTTCAGTGCAAACCGGTTTCCCGCCGTTTCACGCAACCAATCTCCATCCCCGTGTATATGTTACTCTCCACAAGCAAACAGAGGCCATGCGATTCAATTTCATCGACCATAGAAAAAGATATATATAATGAGATTAGCAGAAGGTAAAAGGAGACGAAACGATAGGAAGAGAGACGACGTCGCGTCTACTTTGGAATTAGCGCGAGACTAACGCAAACACGTGCGTCCCATTTACCGGGATTCAACGCTCGCGCGTATGCGCAACGAGCGTGTACGCATTCATGCGGTCGCTGCTACCCTTCCGCCCGTTAATACCCTCGATTAACCTCTCGTTGCTAACAATCTGCGAGCGACGTTTAATTCGATCATCGGTTTTACGCGGGTAAATTCATTACGCGACGCGGTTAGTCGCGACTCGCGCGCTACTGTCGATCGAACGTTGTCAGGTGATTCCCTCATCTTTCGAGGTCGAGCTAATGATTTGCACTGGGGAGGTCAGATAGGGGAAAACAGATGTTTACTGACTGGTAGAGAAATCCGTGCAGATGGTTGGAATTAAAAGAATGAAAGTGGTCAGTCGTTTCGATGCGGGCAAGAAATAATTAACACTTTATGAGAAGATAGGAAAAAAGATGGAAATAGGGAGAAAATGGATAGAATGATGGATTGTTTTCTTGAAATTGTTTTGCATATTCAGTATTTACAAATCACGATATGGTGTACCTCTGATAGAATGTCAATTGAGAACTATCTTTATGTTTTGTATAATATTACATGTGTGGAGTTTATATAAAAGTTTGAATTTAACTTGAAATGGTTCAAACGTAACGGATAGCGTTTGAAATGTAACTAAGTATTCGGTTACAATACAACTGTTTCCCATTCAGAATGGCGTTGGAAACGTAACAGGATTTAGAGGATTCCTTTTGATCTATTCGATCCGTTTGGTCAGTTTACGCATTGCTTGTATGGCAACAGATTCTTTGTTTAGATTTCAGTGCCTTTTGAACCTAAGGTCTATTGTATAGTATGGGTGAATCAAAAAGTTCATATAAATTAACAAGCGTCATAGCACGCGAATTTGTATGTTCTCGAAGAAAAATACATTTGAAAAATAGTGTAGAAGAATGAAAACAATATTATACATTCTCTAAATTTTACTAAATCAATTCTAACTGCTAGCCATGTATCCATATGTATGGTTAAGAATTTATAACCTAGATCGGCAAACACTTACTGAAGACAAGAGATGTTTATAAGCAATTCATCAGGATGCTTTCGAAACAGCAATAATAAAATCTACTTTCGAATTTAAGTTACTTCGTTTTGTCTGAACCTCGAGAAGTCCATATGTTCCGGCGATTTAATCCCGATTTTTGCGACGGTTTATCTTTCGAGCGAGCTACCCTCGAGCGGCGCTTAATTTGCGGAAAAGGGGCGTTATCGTTAGGATCGACGAGCAGCTGTGACGGCTCTCGCCCTTCCATTATAGGGTTAACCGTAATGGATGTTCGGGATATACGGTGCTATTCGCATTTCTGGGCCACATAGTTCAAAATTAGCAGGGACTCGTATCTCTCGTTTATCAGTAGTTCTGAAATGTCATTTGTATTGGTGAAATGCAGCGTGCTATGCCGAACACGCGTTCAACATCCTGATGAAGTTTTCGATTCGATCGATGACACTTCATGGCTAATATTTGTCTTTTATTTGTTGTCATTTGAAACGAACTTTCGTCAGAAGCATTTGGTCATTAATTTTCTTCCTCTTTTGTTTATCTCGTATGTAATCACCCAAATAGCTTTACCTTTTATACGATATCTGACTTTTCTGTTATATTAAAATAAGACGTCATAAGGGCCTATTTAGAGAAACATCCGAAGAATAAAAATCGTCAATTATATTTAAACTGTCAATAGTAGCTTCGATAATTCGGATCTCGATAATTTCGATACTTCGGATAATCAAACAAATTGCCAACAAATCGATGAGTTTACAAAGCATAAAACCCGATATTACACATTTCCCTCCACTGATTTTATACGGCCAATCAATTTCATGCTCACTCTACCGATACTCCCAATGGCAAACAGATTTCACCAACGCTCAAATAAAACTCTAGAACCGATCAAACATAACCCAGACATCAATCCCATAAAAATCCAGCAACCATCGTTCTACGAGTCGATTCGACAACCGCTCTGAGGAACCAGGGAGCTGGCACGTGCCGCAAAAAACCCTGTCCATTGGACACCGAAAAACCGAGCAAAGGGAAAACGATTCGTCTTCTTTATCGGGCCGTTTCGCGGTCGAACACCGGCGAGAGAATCGGTTGAATCGAGAGGGTGAGGAAAAAGCTTGCAGTCAATTACGCGTCTCGGTCAGTCGAGTTAGACAGATGCGAACCGGCCATCACAGAATTTCATGCGCAGTTCGGCCCTCTCGTTATTACTTATTCGATGGATTTACGAGCTATCCGACCGTTTCGTCACGAGCCACCGGCGTAAATACACAGGCCGAGCACGATCGTTTCGTTTCTAGCCATACTTCGAAACCCGATAAATTATTTCACGTGGGGGCAGGATTATAACCGCGGGGCGTGTTCTGGCTGCAATTGGTTCGGTATGATCCGTAGCCGACATATAAATGAAACAGAACGGAAATCGGCAAAGGCAGAAGAAAATAAGAGCAAAGAACGAGGCAAAAATTGAAGCAAGTTGGTTACTGATCGCGTTTCGTTGAGTTGATTGTACGCTGCGTGCGTGCAACGTTCGTGAATTCAAAGCAAACGCGATTCTATTTGCGTGTCCCGTCACAGGTCCTCGGCGTACACTAAATTCGCTGTAAATTATACGTACGAGGGACGTAAAAAGTTTGATACACACGCGACCGCAACGAATAATCCCATTGGGCTCCGCTGTTATGAAACGAATAAAAACTAATATAGCATACATTTTTCGTTTCTTTGTCACTTATAGAGTTTCATTGATGTTGGGACTGGTAGTTTAAAGTTCGAATCATATGATTGTAATTATGTATAATTCAATGTCAAAATATACATGTTTAAAAATAAAATTGTTGTAAACCTTTTACTAATATTGAAAATATTATTTCTAGTTGGATTAGGCTTGTTTGCAAAAAATAACGATTCGCTTTATTCAAATATCTTAATCAATTCTGACCGCGCTGGTCATTGACGATTCGTTACTATCATGGAGAGTAGAGTAGCACCACTTATCGTAACTACCACGGCAGTGCGATAAATGGATACAGTTATGATTTCATGTGCAGTCAGAATTCTCTTGATAAATATCATTTATTAACTATAAATAATAATTTATTAAGTAACAGTATTAATTTGTAAGTAACAAGTTGCAGTCCACGAATTACCGTTACATAAACAGTTTCCATAATTAGCTAGCTTGTCATTTATGAAACGCAGTTATAGAACTTTACTTATTTTATCGCCAAACTTGTTGCTGCTATCTAAGAAAATTTAACTTGCAGCGAGTCGTAGAATTTCGCTAATAATATTAATCCAACTGCGTGCAAGGAGGTTCAAGATTACGGAAAACCGAAACTTGGATAACTTTTAACAGTGTATAACATTTACTGTAAATGCTCTGCCTTATAATTCATTGATTTTCCTGACCAGTATTTAAAAAAGACTAGTTCATGTAAATGTTCTTGGTCAAATTCACGCGAGTAATTTCTGTTATTCCTGAAACTTGACAAACTCTCGTAGCCGTATTAACTCGCGTGTAACTGTGACACTCGTCGTTCGTCGATCACGCAGCGCCGATAGAATCGCGTTTTGGCGAAGTATAAATGTTGCCACGCTACGCGGCTCGAGACCTATGCGAGTTTTCACGGGGGCCAGTTTCGAGCGAGAACCGCTGCGCGAGACGCGATATTTGTCATTAATTCCTGCGTGTGACGTAAAACGAATTAATTCTAGTCGGCGCGGAAGCCACTTCTGCGAATATCCAAACACAAAAGCACGGATACGCGAGTGTTCGAGTTATCGAGTCGATATTGACGCGGCTCGTGATTAACCTCGGCACTCCGCGTTGCTCAATGTGCTCCATGCGTTCTGTTTTCCTGCCGCTAGACATTTCCGAAAGTGTTCCCATCCCCTTCACGTCGAACAAATTTGTTTTTCAATTAAAACTACGAACACCGGAAAAAAGATCGCTTTTGCATTCTTTCTCGAGTGGAAATTCTCCGTTTACTTTGCTTACGGTTAATCTGTCCTATTGGGATTGACAGATATCAAAGCGTTTCGATGATAAAATCCACCGAGGGAAAGTAGAAGCTGCGCTTTTATTAAAACAAAAATTCATTAAAACTTCTACTCCACTCGGCGATCGAACGCTTAAGATGGCTGAAACGGACGGACCGTAGAAGTTTACAAAAGTAAAACTACTTGAACTGCACGCTGCAATGCGGCAGTCGTTTCAGAACTGACTAGGAGTGCTTTCAGTCTTGAGAAGTTGGGACAGAGTTGATGACTCAAGTCCAAGGCTAGACAAGTTCCGCAACCGAAGACCAACTTGAGAGTCTTAACTCTGTGAACACATTATGTAGTTCCTCGTACAGCATGCACTTTTAATTATCCTACTTAACAAACCGTGTCTAAATACGCTTTAGAAATTAGCTTATGAAGAATTGAAAATTATATTCTGCGGCCTTCTACTCCGAATTGTTGGCTAATATAATTACAAAAACAATAATGCCACGTTAACTGACAAATACCGAACAAATGTCTTGCTTCGTTATGCGGTCGTCGCTATCCTTACCAGAGTTAGCTTCTAGTGTTATGTATATATAATAAATAAAATTTAACCAAGCTTTCCTAGAAATGTATCACCGTTGATAAGTGATCAGACAAGCGTCAATTGAAGTCTGGCTAGTTAACAAAGTTATAACCGTAACATTCAGTTACATAAGCTTCGTACTGTACAGAATAAAAATACACGTAACAAAAATTCAAAGGAACAAGATTAACTCGTGGAAATCACAAAAATATCTAAATTGCACGAGACATATTCTCTCTCGAAATAAAACAAAACAAGCAAACCATTTAAACGATACGAACGGAACGAGAACACAACAATGAGCCGGTTGAAACAGCAATCGAGGTCTGCTTGGGTTACCAGTTACGATGAAAACCGAGCGGAGAAATTATGAAGTCGGGGAAACCATTTACGGTTTCGACGGCGTAAATAATTACCGTGTGTCAACGACACGTAGCCGTATTTACCGTGGCAAATGCATCATCGATAACCGTGACAGGGCCGCTTCTAACCGCGACAGGGCAACTGCGACTCGCGCGCACGACCCGAGTTATCGTTCGTTCATCGATTCGTCGCTGGATTAGCAGCGAATGTCCATTATACGTTCGCGCGGAACGGTGGCTGACTCGTTAGCGGGCCACGGCGACCTATAAAATTTATTATCCTGGATCCGTGCGAGTACCGGGCACAATATCCCCCGCGGGACGCAAATTTGTAATCGGAATTTCGCGAAGCGCGGAAATTGCCACGGCGTTGTTTAAAGGGATCCACGTCCGAACAGATATGACAAACGTGCTTACATCCAACTCCCTATTCGGGTGTTCTGGCACGCGTGCGTTCACGTTCAATTGGATTCTCCCGTCAAGAATTTGCATACCGACATACCGCGCATTAAAATGGACAAATCATTTGTAAAACTGAATGCAAACGTAATCTACAGTTCATAAAAACACGTAGACTTAAATGGGAAGCTCGCATAAGGATTTAAAGTACATTTAGCACACTTTGCGGATTTTTAAGTTACGCTGTTATATAAATTTCAAACATCTAACAAGCTTCTTGTGTTCAACATTGGATTATTTTGTGACGAAATATCTGGAATTGGTGCGTACTAAAACGATTGACAGGGATTGTATAACTATACTTTACTGTTAATTCAAATTTGACTAGAATGTACTATAGATCCTCATTCCAGATTTCCATTCAATCTATTTATAAAACTAGAGTAAATACGTATGAGACGATATTCTTGAATTTTTTGTATTCATTAACGATTGTACAAACAATGAATGTATGTATTCTGTATTGCAGTTATAAAATCATTGATCTCATAGTACAGAACGCAGTATCGCTTAATTTATGGCATGTTCAAGTGTCTGCGCTTTCCCTTATTAGGATGGAGTAACAGCTCTAAATATTTGTAGCATCACGTCGTTTTACAAATTAAACAGGTATCGAATTTGTGTAATACTGGGGAAATGCATATAAGAACCTATAATAGTAAGAGTATTGGAAAGCAAATATTATGGGAATGATAAGATTTTGTCGGTCCAGCCGGGAGTGTTTGGAAGAGATTGATAAATGAGAGAATGTAGGATACTTGGAATGAAGTGTTGGAGGTGTGGAAGAAGAGTGTTTGTGGATTTAGTACTTGAGATTATCGGGCAAATGCCGACTGTATACCTATCTGAGATTCTACGTAGAAATCTGAATGTCTAACTGTCTCTTGAAGATAATCGCATCGAACGAAAGAAACAGAAATACAAGAGAAAAAATGCGTGTGCCTGTTAGTACAAATGGTCAAGAAAGATGCGTGTGTAAATTAATTAGTATCCAGAGTCTAAAATGAACGTCTACGTTCTTGGATATCAGGGATATCACATAATCAAACCTGTCTACAACTCAACGTTCTTTCAATAATAAAAACTTCCAATTGTATCAAATTTACGCTATCAAAAGCCAAAAACTCAATCATGGAGATCAATTCGGTTCATAGTAAGCTAAAGTCGAAGCATAAAATCAATCATACCTTCACAATAATTATCCATTCCCAATAAAAAAAACAGCTTATACACGATATCGTCGTTTACGATACAACAACGAAGAGATAGCAGAAGAAATATATATACATAACAATATAATGTAACAAAGTTTCCGTGTTTATCACGGCATGTTGGCAGTTTCGATAATTAAGCAGGAGATACAGGGGTCGCGCACAACGGAAAAAGCAATTTAAATCGGAAGCGGAGCAGCGGCGGCCGCTCCCGCTGCATTATTTCATTATTTCGTCGAAATCATTTCATTAACACGGGTTGCATCGTTTCGATGGCCGTTCATCGACACCGTTACCGCCACCATTATCGCGGGATATCGCGGCCGTGTGCCGGCCTATAAATCGCGGGGTTCGCTGCGAGCGATTGCCTTATTACCATGCAGCTACCGGTAAAAACACGCAGCTGCAGCTGACGCGGTCCGCTCCGAAACGCGCGGCAAGACGCGCAAAAAACTTCTTCCACCACCGGCCAGAGTTTCCGATTGGATTAAAATTTGCGAAACTAGCTTTCGCGTTCCATGAATAATTTTCGCGCGTCCGCGAGACGCTCCAACCGGTCCTCTTTGGCAAGTCCCGACGACAGAACACTTGAAGAGAGAAAAGACAGTCACGAAAACGATGAAACAATGGTCGATTAACGTTTGTGAAAGTTGAGTGAGAATTTGTTACCATTAACGATTGCTTTTGCAAAATTGGCTAACACACCCTTTGTTGGAGGAAGATTGATGATTATGGTAACTGAAACTTTGCGGACGAATTGTTTCAATTGCCTGAAATGTTTTGTCACATTTACTAAGTTTTGCTTTTCAAGTTTTACACCAATAGCACAAAATTTGAACAGAAGAACTGAGAATGGAGGGTGTACGAAAAATATATAATGTAAGGGAAAACAAATCAATCATTCGAATCTGCAAAAATGCTCCGTTGTGAATGTTTAAAATTAACAATAGAAATCATTTTATATGACCTCGTCGAAAGATAAATGAATAGTTTATACAATTGGGGTCCACGTAATAGGAGTTCATTCTTCTCACCATCCATGATTTTTCGTTCATATAATAGGGATTCACGTTCAATGAATTCAATCGATTGGAGTCCATTTAATTGGGCACGGTCTAAAATTTCGTTCAAATAAATGGAGTTACTGTAGTAGTAATTAACGCATGAATCGTCGATCTATATGTACCTGATTGGACTGCTCGTGCTATCGACGATTCAATGTGTTCTTGACAAATATATAAGCCATTCGAAAACTACATTGATCAACTACGAAACAGGAAAGTAGAAACGTGTGACGATATTACGAGCATTATTCTTTTAAATTTATTTTGCAATTCATCTCATACTGTTACACGTTCCAGGAACGTATGGAAGTATTATATCTTTGACGAATTGAACATTAATTATGTACCTGAACAACAAAATTGTCGACCTGATAAAAAGTGGGATTGTTCATTCACACGTAAAGAGGAATCGCTGAACATTTTTCAAAAACTTCTCTAAAAAAAATTGTTTCTTTGAATTAATTATCTTGACTGCTCTAATTGTAAGTTGAATGGAGTTAGTTGTTAACTTTTGTTACGCTTAGCTGTCGAAATAGGTATGTCGATAAATCATCTATAGTGATACTCAGAAAGTCAGCCAGAGATAGTCAGTCTCGGAGATACATGTTCTAATGTAGATATCTATGATAAATAGAGTCTCTATTACGAACCGACGTCTTTAGTTGAATGGTATTGCACGGTTGTTCTACAAGCACACTGGTTCTCTTAAGAGATATCAATGGATAGACAAACTGTCGGTTCTGTATCTTAAATGATATGCCCGATGAAGCTATCTCTGAAGAGGGAAGCAAAATAGAAAGTGTATACCTACCCGATATCTAGTGCTGATACCTACTTGTCAGAATATTGGAGATTTGTCCGTTTGCAATAACTTTCTCTACAGTGCGTTACACCGTGTAAAATGTCAAGCAAGTCAATCGCTATCATTCTAACTTCATATCTTAGGATGCGTGTAGGTACATTAAGATCTGTTGATTAAGACTTTACAGAAATTTCATTTTCCTTCCCAGGGGTGATTCAGTTTTTCAGTTTCGTTAGTAACCAATGTATTCAGAAACAATTTGCAAATCAATTTCAACTTACTGAGACATAACTCCTCCTTTTAGTGCAAATACGCATCAGTACAAAATATTCGATGAGAACAACGTATAGCGACATACATAGTAGCATACAATGTTTGCGTACAGTAACCGCGATTCAAAAGTAATTGAATAAAAGCTAATACCACTTGCATTTAGAAGACTACACTTAATGTAGTTTAAATTTACTAGCCTCATATGCAAAGTTGATTAAAATATAACGAGGTAACTAGTCGAGGAAACACATATATTCTCATTAGCTTAACAAATAAGTAGTGCTGTCACCAAACACGCATCCCTAATAAGGAGAGAAGATTAACTAGAGCAAATCGACATTAAATATTACGTTATTGAAGGGTTAAATAAATGGTCAATGTGCGTGGTTAAATTATAATTACGACTGGTTTTCTTTTCCAGAAGATATTTTCTATCGGCTCGTAAAATTGTCCCGGGCCGACGAATCGAGCATGCCACGGAGAATTCTTTCGCAAATGGTTATCAACGTCACCAGCCGTTGAGAAAGTCCCTGCAACGAGTAGGACGGTCGTCGTTGCGAAATCAAGCTGGAAGGCGATTGAATATTCATGTAGAGAGAAGTCTCAACTCTCTCCCTCGCTCTCTGTCCCTTTCAAGTCGCCTCCCTTTCCAGTCGTCTCCCCAACACGGAGCTCGACTCCAATCCTGACGTTGGCACCTGATACGGTCTATGCTTGCGCGAACGGCTGGAACGCATTATCGAGCATCTCTTTGGCGACGGAGACGCGTCCTGACGTTCGAGAGCGTCGATTATCCGTATTGTACGCTTCGAGCTTCCTAACACTTTCTCTGAAATGTAGAGAAGACTTGGAAGATTCGATTTTACGCCGAAACAGGGACCGAGTGCTTGATAATGTGTCAAGTAAATTTTAAAAAATTGATTGAAAATAGCTATATGTTTTGAATTGTGCGGGGATCGAAAAATGTCTTTGTTGAACTTATCGAGAGATAAGTTTCAAACTAACGCGTAAAATCGGAATATTATTCGTATCAAATCAAATGGAGATCTGGAGGTATGTTAGAAAGAACGATGCTACAGCAATTTTTATCAGTAAAATTAAGATGCTACAGCGATTTTCGTCGTGTCTTATAAGAAAAGTTTTAGGATTTTTATTAAGAAAATTTCACTCGAAGATCAATAAATGAAAATGAAAAATCAAATAAAAATAGATAAATTAATTTAATAGGATATCTGTATTGGGTAGTAACTTTGTTCTAGATCGCAAGCCTGGAGCGAATACATATTTCAATGTATATTAGAATGAACAGTTACCATAACGAACGAACTTCCAGAACCAATTACGTTCGTTCTAGCATACTCCACTATACATTATCCCGAATGACTTGTATTACATTGAATACACGTTTCTTCCTGAGAAGATTTAACACTCGAAGGATGCACATATTATGGTACTTATTGGTATCCTTCATCAATTTAACTCTCTTTAAACACAATCTTCTTGCTGTCCCACATAAATATCAACTTTTACCAATTATCAATAAACTAATATCTACAAAACTTTCCATATTACACTTCATAGATATCGTTCATCAGTCTGCTTCGTAATTACCCCACATGAATAATTCGATAAACACAAATAAACCTAATACATCTACGCTATTGTATATTAAAGTATTACCCATGCCGGTAGCCCGTTATACACATGTTTGCTTTAAAATTGTTGGGAGAGTCTTCCGGGAAAGGTCGACTTATTGCCAGAGTTTCCGAGCAATTTCGCACACGCCATATACGTGGGGGTCGACGTAGGGTGCGGAAGAGCGTTGTTCCCCGGACATGGCGAGAAGTGGCAAGAAGGAGGACGCGAGGCCATGTAACAAAACTTGGCGACCTTTCAAGCCGGAATTCCGGTTCTTCGTTCTCTCGCTACGGTTTAAACGATGGAACGAATCCTTTTTCTCTTCGCTAGTACCTAGAAAAGCCGTGAATCCCCGAGGGTGGCGACTGACTTCTGAATTCGTGATACGAAAACGCCACAGACCCGCTCTTATTCTCTCTCTGTCTTCCTCTGTCTTTCTGTCTCTCCCTCTCTTTCTGTCTCTCCCTCTCTCTCTCTATCTATCTCACACTCTCTCTCAGCTTAGAATTCTCCTTGGAAAACCAAGAAATATCTTAAAGGGGCGTCATCCAAGATAGAGCTAAGATACCTGCTATCGAATTTCTTTAGTTGCTCTTTACGATTAAAATCAATCAGTAAACTAGATTAAAATCAATCAAATTTATGCATTAATGGTAAACCAAGTTATTATACAATTATTATGTAATATCAGAATGAAGATTTCGTGTGGTGCGTATTATGAATGGATCTCGAGAGCTAGAGATGCGTAGGAGAAGTAGGCGTGACTGAATATGTCCCGAGATTATCATGTAGGAACAGTTTGCTCGAAGTAAGAGAAATTGTAAAATAAAGAAAGATGTGTTCTTAAGTTAGCTCTTAAATTCTTTCATATCGTATCGTCCTTGATATTTCCATACCGTACTTTTAAATTTCAGAATTATTTTTCATATATCTAACCATAGTGTAACAAAAATTCCTACGGTAGATTTCCATTATCACCTTTCCCTTATGTTTCACACATTTTTCATTCAGATACCCTTAGATTAACGAAGTCAATCTAGACACAATTTCGTATTCTATTTCAATAAGATCAGAAAGAGAATACAGATTTAATAGTTTGAAATGACTAAAACGCGTGATGATCGAATTACTCGGACGTCGATTAGCGAACAGTTAATTGATTCAACGAAACTCGATGTTTCCGCGGGCATTTTTCTCTCGTGAGAAAGCCGGCCGCAATAATTAAACGGCGGGCGATCCGCGCTTACACCGCTTGACGCTTTTCATTAAGCTCGAGCGTGTAACGTAATTGCTTTAGCGTTCCGCGTGTCTCGTTCCCTCGCTGCATACCATCCGCGTTCCTATCCCCAACATTCACCCGACACGTACTTACGATCCGATAAACTTTCACAGAGAGGGAAAAGAAGTTGGTTGTTTTCGACCTCGAAAAGCATAGGAGTCTGGTGCGTGCAACGAACTGTCGTTGCGGAGAATTCGAAAGAAAAGGGGGACACTGGGTTGAAAGGGCACGTTCCAGGTTTCAACAAGAGGCTTTCGTGACTGCAAGAACTTTCAGAGTGACCTATCAAATGGCTACACCAGTCATTTTCCGGTTAACCTTCTATTTCATAGTGAAAAAGAAAGAAGTAAAGAACGAGAGATACCGAGAGACAAGGTGAGCTACCATGCATGGCCTAGGTCCATGGGATTTGAGTGTCTCTTTTACGAGACCGTTTCGTTGAGTTCGCGAGACCATAGCGGTATCGTTGACCCTCTGAAGATAGGGCGAACATAAATAAATTCAGGGATGGCAGAACATAAAGTTTTATACACAAGGTTTGTGAAATGTTTGGTTACGCTTGCGGGCCACAATGTCGGTAAACCGTGAGGTCGAGAACGCTCTCCATAAATGCGACCGTTCTCTCTTTGGGTTAGATTTTACGTGTAAAAGGAACTGCTTTATAGAATGATAAACGCGCATCTTTTTGTTCATGATTCGAAACGTTTTCTCGGATTTTGGCTTGTTTCTAATGTTTTACGGCCATTTAAGACATCGATCGTTTAAATTTTGAAAACAGTTATTTGTATCATTGAAATAACGAGAATCTTTGTAGAGATTTCTGTAAATCGTACTCGCAATCGTATCATATCTTCCGAAAGACAAGAGTTTAGTTTTAATTACCGAAAGTAGCTAACCGTTCCGTTCGTTAAAATCTTCTGTTTAGGACTAGACTCTCCATTCATCTCTTAAATAGAAATTAATCGATCGATATATCATTCCACTATGAATTATATATTCAATATCTGTTTAATGAATAACAAATCACTGATTCTATAGAATAAAACAGTACACAAATATTCTATTTGCTATAACCACAAAATGAGGAGAATATTTATTGCCTCTTAAATGAACTCTGAATCACTTAATAAAGTATGGCAAACATTCTCGCTACATGAAGAACAAAGAAACTAAAAACAGGACGATAGAAAATGAGGCAGCAGCCAATTTGAGCATCGCTGACGCACAATGTTGCTCGCGAATCGCGTGTCGCGATCTGTTGTGCTATAAATACCGAAGGATCGCTGATAGAGATGCGAAACATCGTAGCACGCGACCAATACCACTTTGCCACTCCCATAAAGCAACCGAACCCATCGACTATGCAATTTACATTCGTGAATCCTCCTCGGGTCACACTGGATCGCCGTCCGACCGCTCGCAGCACATGGTCGAACAGTTAATATCGATATGGCAGTGCGACGACAAAAGTATACTCGATAGGAGCGAAGATGAAAAGGCGGCGCCGAGGGATGGATCGGCGAACGGTTATTCGACGAGCGTGCGAGGCCACTTCTGCACAGTTTCCATGGCATTCGCGTCTTACAAGCAATGAAACATATCGATGAAATGTCCTTTTACCTTGGTCTAGATGACGAAACTTTATCATTGGGGAACAAACCCGATCAGAATGTTTTTCCTCGACATTTACTATCAATCTTACAAACTGCATTT
The DNA here is from genome assembly GCF_011952255.1 of Bombus vosnesenskii. NCBI lineage: Eukaryota > Metazoa > Arthropoda > Insecta > Hymenoptera > Apidae > Bombus > Bombus vosnesenskii. The sequence continues at coordinate 167,419 of NW_022883063.1, forward strand.
ATTTTCGTAATGGGACAAACACGCGGTTTGATCACCGAATGGTTGTTTTGTCGCCGCTTTGTTAGCTCATTATACTGGATTGGTATCTTCGTGAAGTTCGATGTTCCTCTTTAACTTTTTGAAAAGTGTTATGTATGTTATATATGTTGTTGTCGTTTATACAGAACTGTTATTTTATGATTATGAGGTTACGGAAAGTTTTATCGTTTTTATTCATCGAAAGAGAAAGGAATCAGTTGTTCTAAATGAAATTTCTACGAAGTAGTTTCCAATATAATCTTTCTAATTCGCTGTTACTTCTACTTAGCGTCAACCATCTATCTGGTGATTTTCGATAAATATACAATAAAAAATGATATAGTAAATATACAAGCGTAATCTGAGAACAAAATTTTTTGATTAACCTAGTAAAATGCTATAATGCAAAGTACGTGATTTCAAAGAAAAAGCACCATTTTTCCGGATAAATAGTTGATTCTCAGTAACGCCCTAGAACGTCACGCACTTGAAACTTGCCATCCGGGAGAATGCACTTTTCCGAGCGCTCTTTCCGCTGCTCTTCTCTGCGTCGTTGCCGTATAAGCGAGCATTTCCGTAATCCCAGTCTTTCTCTATTATTTAATTTCTCCTTGTTCTTATTCGTTCCTCTCGCTTTCGGTTTACGTTTAGCCCCCCTCCCCCAGCCACCCCTTTCTCATTACTCGGTTTCTGCATATTTACGTTTTAAATAATCTTCCATGTGCTCACGCTTTTTGTTTCGCGACTCTCTTCCCAGACGAGAATAAAGACTTTATTCTATTCCGCTTCAGTTTATCCCGCTTATATCTGCGCGTTCCGTATCTACTGATTCAACACGCTGTCCTGGCATCATTATGAACGTGCACAAATACTATGAACGCGCATAAACACTATAGATCCAGGTAGATCCAGGTAAATTATCGGTCGGGCGAACCGGTTACGAAAGACGTGTAGCCCGAACGAAGGGGCGACCCGATCGGAATTGCTAATTAGGCGCGTGTAAAATTACTGTAAATCGACGAGCCCACTATTACCGTAAACAGCCTATCCTGCCCGAGAATATTTCACCGTAGGGGGGACCCGGCGAAGCGTTTATCTTCGCGGACGAGATTTAAACGCATACGATCTGCAAACGATTTTCCATTCCGGTCGGTGAACGCATGTTCGATCGCCGGGGATGCCAGAGGCGACGCTGTTTCGAATCTTTCCAGAGAAGCTGAGCGAGAAGCGTTGTTCGCTGCGATGTAACTAAAGACAGATCACAAACTGGGAAAGGAAGTTCTGCGTACTTTGAGAAGATTAACTTCTTGCTGTGGTGCGTGTATACTTGGAGTCACGATGGTGGATGTTTGTCTTTCTGGCTCGTTTCAAGTTTGAAGGTATATTCTACGATGTTTTATCTCTATTCAAGATATCATAGACTCTTGTCTATTATTAGGAAAACGTTAACAATCTTTAGAAAGATGTCAACGATCTTGAAAACTCAAAACAGTACAGGGGAAAAGTTATGAGTCGTTATATCGGTTGCCCTGAACCAAATAACTTTGTCTTGACACAATTTTTTGTATCACGAAAATAACTAAAATGTCAAGGAATCGAGAAGAAAGAAAATACTTGATTATATATCAAGGGGAACACTCAATATCGCAATCATTAAGAGAATCATCAAGAACCACCAAGAATCGCAAGATCGTGAATTTGCCGAATACACGATTTGATTTTCTATAATTCTTCAAAGTTGCATCGCAATTACTGGCACGAGAAAGATTAAATCACGTCGTGCTTTATCCATATTACCAAAGATCCAATGGTTTGTTTGAAGAGATTATCACGCGGAGCAGACCCTGGCGCTACGATAAATATTCGAAACGTCTAGAATTTCAGATTCATGAAGTTCGAGCGCGGCGTATGAATTACTGGGAAGAGGTGGTGGAAGTTTAATCGGGATACGCGTCCTTGATATCGGCCGGCGGGAAACGCAGGCGCAGCGTACCACGCGCCTCCGCTTGAAATTATACCGTGGCTCGTTCCGTTCCTCCAGAGACTACAAATCGTTCGAGAGTATCAAGATCTCACGCAGTCCTTGCTCCACTTTCCCCTCTTTCTCCTTCTCTCCGCCAGCTCTCTCACCCCCGCACGCCTTTCAATTACCGTAATTTTCGTTATAAATTTATCTCGTTGTAAAAACGTTTTATTACGCAATCCGGTCGATTTAATGCCGGCACCGATTTCGTGCGTTCCCGCCCGTCCATAGATCTTGCTCGATGGTTTGCAATAAAGGAGGATACATTCAGCTGAAATTGACGGCGATACTGTTTATCGCGCTTGAAAGTTATATTTCGATTTCTGTCGGGCAAATGGATCGTTCTTTTCTAGATTGTAAAGATTTCCTTCCTCTCCTTTTATGGACTCTAGACTTGTTAATTTTCTTATGAATGAAAGAATGCTGATTTATGACTTCGAATCGGAGCATCATGTAAATTTTCTATATTCTCGAAGTATCTTGAAATGATTTTTAACGTGATTTTGTAATTCGTCTTAACGTGAATGACCTTGAACGTTCTTTTACGATCTTTTTGAATGACCACAGCAAACAATTATAGGAATATTTTGTGAACCTTTATGCACGTACTTCGATGATTTGATAGAATTTTATATAGTACTTTTAAAAATAGATGACCAAATAAGAAATCGCTAAGAGATCGCTCTGGTTCTCGCGAAGCTGTCATTAAATGTAACAGTTTCTGACGGCAGAGCTATTAACGGTAACAGTCAGCCATGTAATTAATATCTGTATTCTCATTAGTTCCTGAAATCCCACGGCAGACAGCGTTGATGCTATTATTCATTACACGTGATCATCGAATCTCTGAACATACTACTACCTCGTTATATTCATCAACCCGTAATCTCGTACTCTTTGATGAAACAGTGCAAATGATCCTCATGCTGACTCATAAAAGCGATACTTCCTTCTAACATCCTATCAAACAAATCCTTCTTATTCATTCTAACCCAATCTAAAACTATCGTTGTTCCCTATTAAGAGGGATTGTAAAGGACTAAAAATAAATAAACAACAAGAACAAAAATGTCAGAAACACGATCGCGCATCGTACGCGAACGAAAATAGCGGTGGCCACAGTTCGATTTCGGCATTGTCTGCCGTCAAAGGCAAGCAGAAAGGGTATTTGCTGTAAAGTCGGCGCGTAAAATGACGTATAGAACAACCGATGTATAGAAGACAAACATAAATCCCGGCCAAAAGAGAATCTTACCTGGTGTGGCTGCAGGGTGTCAGGGATAGGCCGTGGTGTGCTATTAGCCAGCCGTGCTTACGGGGCGCATAAGCGCAACCTCCACCTCCGAGCTACTCCGGCTTTGACTCTGCATCCTGAAAAAGCGAGAAATAAGCGAAATGAGTTTTATGCTGTGGTGCGTCGCGCCACCGCGTGACAAAGTACTTACGCGTCATCCTCGGGACCAGCGACCGATTGTCGTTCGCTTTCCCGACGATATTACGAAATTTATATCGCCTGCGTTATTCTGACTGACGTGCAATACATAGGAAAATTGCTTTGTTTCAATGTTGATACCGAGATTTATAGCATGGAAAATGAAAAAGGATTAATTCATACTTCAAACTGGTAATGAACCTTATTCAGAATAAAATGAGGTTGTAAGTCGTGTTCTATGTTGCTTGGTATAGTCTATTGCACGCCAGGATAATCAACCGTCTCACATATTTAAGATATCAGTTCTCAACATTTTAATACATTTGTAAAATACAGTAGAATGAAATTTTACCATTTTTTATATGTAATACTTGGCTTGCATTGATTTGTTAATTTGTCCTGGTCCTCGTATAATAAAGAAATCACGAATATTTTCAATTAAACGAATAAGTACAGCCTCCTTTATACTATATAGATTTCGATTACATTACGGATAAGACATACGTGCAATCATTTCTGAGTTGCAGTATAGTTACACTTAACGGAATCGCATAATATTCTAACGGGCGGGAACACTTTCAAATTGACGTTTAACAAACATGACTTCTGTAATGAACGGGCCGAACTCTGCGCTGAATAAACATGCAAATCAGCGGCCCACCCTCGTCGGTGAAGACGCTCTTCAACTCGGATAATATACATAGTGCAAGGGTTCTGAATTCCAGCGACCCTCTGTGGTTCGAAATCACGTTATATACTCGGAAACACATGATACACCGTATCCCAGATATACGTCTGCGTCCAAGTCAACGGTTTAGCCCGACTAAAATCGATCGTTTGTCAAATTCGAAAAGCGACAGCGCAAGGTCCGAATACCAGCGCGATGTTATTAATATTCCTTGTCGGTTCGACGATTTCCTATCGCGCGTAGATACTCGAAGCCCGCTTTGAAATTCTGCCCCGGTCGACCGAACCTTTTTTCTGTTACAATGTCGCTTTTAGATACACGCTGGAAGTTTGATATTGAAAAAAAAAGGAAAAACGAAAGCGGTTCGCCGAGGATTGATGGGCGAGAGTTGCACCCCGCGGGTACAGCGCATCGGTATTCGGCGCAGAGTGTACGATTGAACATCAATATACGTTTTACCCTCGTCCGGCCTTGGTCACGCGGAGGAAGCACGATCGACGCGGAAAAACGGCCAACAATAAGTGGCTGCTGCCATTAGTCTTGGTAACCGTTATGGCACGAAGCGTACGATCGAACTTTTTCAAACGTCCCAGAATTTAGTTCGATTCAATTTCTAGTAATTTCAAGTAATTCCTGCGCGTCGTTTCTTCAATTGACAGAGTTTGATAGTTTTGACAGAAATTGAGTCCTCGGTGGTTGGTAATTACTGCTTAACCCTTTGATGTCAGTCGATTTCAGGTAGTTTGCATAGAGCCAAATTTTGAAGTGGTAATTGTCACAAATTGTCAGAAAAACGACGAATTCTTCCTATGTCAATACAAATAAAATAAAATTCAAAATGTCTCTACGTTCCCATTTCGAACTCCAAAAGAATGAATAAGATAGGTGACGCTTGTCATTGTACATAAATGCATAATCTACAGGTACGAAGATACGAAATCTGGCGTCAAGAAGTTAAATTTCGAAAATTATGTATGTACATAAATATTGGTATTTCTAATCTTACATATATTTGAATATAATTGAGAACTATAGCTGTGACAAATAAATCGAAATATAAACTTTACATTTTACATTATACCCACGGTAGAGCTTTTCAACTTTTAAATACAAAAGTATAATTTCAATTTTTCGTCTCTGTTCCCTATATGTTTATATTTATATTCAAGAACGAATAAAAAGTATACGTTTGATCGCAAAATGAAAGTTACCCTCGCGATTAATTAAATAAATTACCAGCGACCAGTAAACGTACAGTTTCTTTTTGTCCGTGTTTAATTCCAGCTCGCACAACGCACCCCGCATAAATAATATAATTCACAACGGAAACGAGTCGTTTCACTCGTCACGCCGTGAACGCGTCTGCGTTCACAGCGCTAATTGTTTTCCAAATTAATTCGTATTCTCTGACATGCAACAGATCAAAGTGTAGCAACGCTGCAAATAACCGGATTGGTTAATAACGTAGCTACAAATTAGTCAGATGGTTAAATATTTTCATTAACTGTTGAGTTGTCGTTGCTTTTCACAGTCGATTGGAACAACGGCCGCGATTAATTAACGATAACGGTTAATGCTTTTCGTCGAATCGAACAACGATCGTTAGGGGATTCAACATTTTCGTTTATACAGACGTTCGTGTAATGGTCACTGGAAGAGAGGAAAGCCAAGTTGCTTGCCATCGTAGGAAAAGTTTATATTGGATTTCATATTTAATGCAACGCACACCGTTGCTACGAGGAAGCTCGCTTCCCAGATAAATTATTTATGTTGGAACGCTTTGTCTCTATCCGACGAACGAGGGTTGGCCCGCATCGACCGAGAATCAGGCACGAAAGAAAGAGGGAGAGAAAATAGGGGATGATCGTCGAGAGACTGCGATAAGCTTCCGATCTGAACGAAAACCGTCCATCCTTTGGGGAACGACTACGATGAAATCTTGCTGAGTCGATGGGTCAACGATATATACGAATGATATTACGGAACGTGCCATAACGTCTCTCCCACGTTAAAAGTTCTACGCGTCGTTATTTTCATGCGAGCCTCGATTTTGCTAAATCGGTTAAATCTACAAATCAAGAAGTAGAGAAAATTCATGAAATTATATAAAACAAGCTAATTGTATAAATATATCTTAACACTGGAACTATCGATAGTTAACACGAAGCTATTTTTACCAAAACCAGTCAAAATGATTGGTCTTTAAAAAATACGTAATAATAGAATATTTGTATATTTATTGATTTCTTATTTTCTTACAGAAGGAATTCCATGTTATGTAGTACATTTTTGGTATTATTAATTTATCTGGGTCCATGATTCCTAAACGAGGATTGACACATTAATAAAATTGTAGAATCAGACATTTTGATTGGTGTGGCATTTCTAGTGTTAGCATCTACCGATCTGGCAATCGATCCGGAATTTTCCTGATAACTGATATCGTCATATCGAATGATACGCAGTAAATATTTTAAAAATGTGTGAGAAGTTGTACAAAACGAGAAAACTGGTTAATTGGGGTTCGATAAACAGACTGCAGGACCCTTTTACACTTTAACAAGTACCAGTCATGTTGACTGCTATTGGTATAAGTAGCTTTGATACAAAATTATTTTGAGTTTGAATACATAAAAAACAAAATAAAATTCATTATATTATTCTTTTAGTTATCGTTGCGAAAGTCACTATATCACTGCGGAAGAAAAATATAACATGAAGTAGGAATTTTAAAATAAAATTGTAAAACCAGTGAATTTGACTGATGTGGTAGTTCTAGTATTAAGAGGTCGGCACTAATATTTTAAAAATTTCAAAAGGTGGAATGAACCATATTGGCCTGTGAATAACTCATGTAAGTACTTTTAAAAAAGACAAAATCTGTTCAGCGATAGATCCAACTGTAAATAGCTTCTGTAAAACGACGTGCATGATACGCACGAGATATCGTGGTTCAAAATTACGTTAGGAACAGCTATCGTTATCACGCGGTGGCCAGTCTGACGACAAGCGTCTGACGTAATAAGCAGTCGCGCATTCTGACGCAGACGCTCGCTTAACGATGAATATCCGAGGCTCGATGACGTAATATTCTGACAGTTCGGAACTTTCTGAGATGTTGTTATAACTCTGCGTATACAAGTTTCAACGATATTGTCCTTAAAACTTGCCCGTTTTAGGTATTTGCATATAACAGTACGGGAACAGAAATTCGCAACTGATGGTGGAAGTCATAAAAATCGCAGGATCGTTAACGGACGCGTTAATTGTTCGTCAGAGAAATGCATGAATTATTATCTGCTGAAGAGATGATACGTTGAAATGAAACGACTCGCGTCTATAAGGACTTAATCGTCTCGTGCATATCAACTCGCAATTTCACTTCATACCTTTTCACGAGAGAAAAAGTACGAGGAAGATAAAAGGACGATTAAAAAAAGAGGTGTAAAACATCGAACAAATGAAGAAAGTGAACGTGACGTTAAAATGAATTTTTATGGGTTCATCGCGATTCGCAGGTCACTGTTGATCGATTTCTTCTTCGGATGCTTCGCCTGAAGAGCACATATAAATATTATAACAAAGGATTGATATTCTTCGAAAGTGACGTCGATTAACCTGGCGAACACGTTAACTGCTGCGCAGACTTTATATATTTTGGCCTAAGGGCCACGATAGATTTAAATATACCATTAACTTTCTCTGACAATATTATTTAGATCATTCATGTCGTTGAACATTTTTTAGTTCGTGAAATTTATCTTATTTTAATCGTACTAAAAAATTTAGTAAAAGAATCACCGATATCCACCGTAATAGCCAACGCGTTAATCAGTTAATAGTTAATTAGTTAACAGACCGCAAGTGCTTCGGCTGCGAAGTCGAATTCAATATTCTATGGCATTTCATGCGAGGTCGTATCTCCACCGGATTGAACTTCTCATCGTGTTTTAAACAGATTAGACAGAGAATCGTTATCCATTAAATATGCTAATATTTCTGAACGGTTCCTGGAAACTCGTCGCTTCGATTTATTTAATTTTCCTAGATTCGCGATGGGATGTCTTATATACGTTATATTCTTCGCTGTGTTCTAGCTTCGACGATTGATTTGCACAAACGTGAGAATCGAATACCGATCGTTAGTATACAGTGTTGCACGATTACACGAACATAGTCTCGTAGTTTTCCTTTTTGTCGAGCCGTAAACAATGGGAACGATTCTCACGCAAACGATGAATGAGGCCATCGATAATGAATTATAATTCATCGATAATCACCTCCTGTTCATTTGATATTAATCAGGAAGATAAAATTAAAACGATTCTTGACTCGGTTTCTTCCAGATATTTATTGATTTGTCCATTCAGTTGGGTTATTTTGAGAAATTTTACATCGCATTGATTTACATCTGTTAAATATATCTTCATCCAGGAACTATTTCAGTTGACTGACTGTTTACGAATATAAATAGAAACAGCGATGATCAGCTAGATTATGTACACTAAATTAATTGTCAATTGAATGGAGATTTATTTAATATTCAAAATCGATTTGCTCAAAAAAACACGCCAAACAGAGAATATTCTATTTTATATCTTTGATCTATCTTAATATCAGAAATCTTTTTCTTTTAATTTGTATCACACTTTCAGGATCATCGTGCATTCAGGCACCTCAGATTGCATGGAAAGATACCGTAGAAATTCCTGTTCCTTTTTGGGACATGGAACGAACTTATACAAACTTTTACATCAACCACAAAAATATTCCCTTGAACAAAATCCAAGTTTTAAAAAATTCAACACCATCTCTCGCCTAATGATCAGACGTCCAACTACAAGCGCAGCAAGTATGATTGATAGTCCGTCCGTAAGTAACAGTAAATCTTCATTTCCAATTCCCGGATCCTATAGTATGAACGACGAACGTACACCTTCAATAGTTCGAGCAACTTTCTACTATTTATCTTTGTCCGCGAAAACTTTTGTCACGCCACGTAGAAGCATATTTCGATCCCGCTTCGACGTTGAATGATTCTACTGAATCGGTTCTCCGATACGGTAGCACGAAAACGAGCGGCAAGCTCGTTTCCGCGAGAATGTCGATTGGAATCCAAATCCTCTGGTTAGCGAAAATCAGCTGGCGCCGCAAGCACGAGCGACGCGTGTTCGCTCGACGAGCGTGACGCGCGCTTATGACGCGGTCAGCCAACCGTACTGATATTTCGTGGCAATGACAGAGCCGCTCGTTGTCGCTCGGAAACAGACGGATACCGCGCCGCGTTCGAAACACCTAACAATTTGTAGTTCGGACACGAATATGCGTCAGTGCGAAGAAATTGATGGCGCGCTCCGATCGAATCGGAGGACGATTTTAGGTTCTTTAAATTGCTTAGCGAGGTCGCAATATATTTTTCGAATTAAAGGACGTATGTACGCGGAACTATCGACGCGCTAATCGATTTATTGCTCGATTAAAATGTGAGTTGACAATTTGTGTTGCAATTCTGCTGTAGTGACACGAGTTTGGGGTTATGTAGGTATCTATGTACAGTTATATTGTATTTTATTAGTATTCTGTCGTGTATTTATTGTATCTTACTTTATACACGTATCGCTGTAGTAGTGTATGTATTTTGTCAGTAGTCTGTAGGCATTTGTGTGAATTCACATTTTTATTAAATGGAACCAAACTGGATACTCGCTTCTTCTTCGAATTTTATTACATCGAATATCTTATTTTGAATTTCTAAGATTTTCTAATCTATAGGTGAAGTTCATCGATTAAGGAATCGTGAATTAACGAGATACAATCTCCTCCTCGTAAGTAAATAATATTCCAGGTTTAAAATAAAATGTTTGCTGAGATCTTCAAAATTGTACGTGCCAATTTCGGTTTTATTTCAGTAAACAAGTTAAAATTAAAACAGAAATTCATTAACGACTGACCTAAAACTTTAATAGGAAATGAACAAATATTCTATTCACTCTCGAACTTAAAACATTTGTTAACGACGCACAAAACACGATAAAATAAAAAATAACTCAGAGTATATCAGGCTTAAAAGCACAAAAGAATTATGAAGCAAGAGTAGTTTACATTATAATTACAAATTCCTACGTATGCCTGCTTAAAGATCTCTGGTTGAAGAGCCTCGTAACATAGGTTCCCCGGTAACTGTTGGTCGAGGTCGATTATCAAGTAGCTCCGGACGTTCCAGGCAGCCCGAGGCCGGACAATAAACGGCCGCAACTACTTTCTCCCCGTGCCTGACCTGGGCCGCCGCTGATTACCGTCAGGCAACGAGCAACAGTAGATTATTACGACAGAGTAATCTTCATTGTCTTTACGTGGGGAATTATACAAATAGTCCTGGCCAAGCCGCGAATATACAAGCGAAGTGCAGCTTCGCGGTCGGTGAAAGAAAAAACGAAAGTTTCTACTACGGTTGCGCCGAACGAGCTTCGCTTTACCAACGCAAATAAACTCAAGGTAGAAACGTAACAATAATGGTAACGTTGGTCTAGTGTATAATTAGGTTCACGTTACGTGTTACACGATGGTTGCACACCACGGTTTTTCGCGACATGTTTGCAAATATTTTAGTACTACGAATATCCAACTTTCTACGCCCGTATGCGAATTTACAGCTTGCAGTCTATTCCGTGTTTTTATTTCATTTTACGTGCGGAAATTTTTGGGATCTTGTTGTAACATCGTTACAAAACAAACATACGTCAGCGGTGCAATCGCGACGTAATTGTTACGAGGTTACAGCGCTTAAAAACATATTCTTAAAAGCATATCGTCGAGTTTATCATGGAATGTTTGCAACATTATTACAAAAAAAAAAGAAGATTTCTATGGTAGTATTGCAAGAATAAAATCTTTTATTTATGATGTGCTATGTTATAAGTTCCTTGGAAAATTATTGTTGCGATTGAAGAAAAATATATTTTTGCTATTCTATAATAGGATTACAACGACATATCCTTGAAACGGTGTCACATAGAAATTAGTTTAGAACAATTCGTGAAATTGTTAGAAAGCACAAGGACGATTTTAAGCACACGAAACTATTCTGCGTGATCGGATCTTTCAAAGTAATGCTACACGCGATTCGAAACGATTTGATTGATGTCCTCGAGCAACTAGACTGTACTGATTGCACCAGGAAAGTCGTGCTTGCACCGATAAACCTTCGATCATTGAAATCGTGTTTTCCAGTTCGTGGTTGCGGTCAAACGGGGGATTTACTAGTAACAGAAGGACAAAGGAACCTAGTGAAAAAAAGCGCACAGTACAAGCGGCCAATTGCGCTTCCGATCGGCTACGATTTATTCAAACCTTTAAATTCACTAGTATACAAAAACCGATTCTCGGAGAATGAATGAAACAAACGAATGAGAGAAAAAGGCTGGTTAAACAGCTACTAACGTTTGTAACGTCACTTTTATTGGATTTCAGGAACGATCTCAATAATTGGCATATAGAAGTCTCGACGCATCGATATTAACGATCCTTCAAGATCACGACATTAAAGAATGCACGAGGGAAAGGGAAAATCGTCGCGCTAAGGATGGGGAAATAGGTCAGGGGGCAGAGGTCAGGCGCAGAAAAGAAAACGGTCATGGCTGCCTTCAGCCCTCCTTTTCTCTGCTCGCCGCGTTCCTCCTTTCGCGTACGATCGATCGTCACAACTCTTAGTTCTCCCTTTCGTCTTCCTTTTCGTACTCGATTTGTCATTCGAGATTCCTAAACCAGCCGGAGAACCGCCCGTCGAAATCGCTATCGTCCATCAAAAAACGTACAACGATCCAAGCAAATCGCTAATTCGCGCTGAATCAGCGAAACACGATGGACATTTTTCAACGTGTGAGAAAACGATTGAAGGATTTATAATCCAAGTTTTAATACTGTGGCGATCGGCTGGTTTGGAGTAATAACTTTCACCAATGGTTAGCTGTTTTTGTAAAGAATTAATGAAATACGGCTTTCGTTATGTCTGGTACAATACTTTGAATATTTTATTTTCATATCAGCTGCTCAGGATTGATTAACTTCATAAATCCAAGAGTAAGGGAAAGTATGTTGAATGTTGCAGTTTTTTAGGAACTTACTGTGGAAGTAAATAGTTTGTTTCCTTGAAACGATCGATACTAATTACGTATCCGGAGAATGAAATTCAGAAACTTACGAAAGGTGGAGTTGATCAGTTTGGCTTTTATTTATTGTATATTGCAGATTGCAAAACGTAACGTGACTTTATCAAATCTAGTAGTAATCGTACATTAATAGTTAACACTCGTGTGACCAGTTTCATGGAGTTAATTCGTCTAGAAAGTTTCCATGCAATACCACGATATTCCATAAAACAACGTTTTCTCTCGTCAATCAACGAACCGAGCTATTCACCGTATAAAACTCCCATGTTTCTCGCTAAAACTTCCGGGTCCTTTAATTACCTTCCAAACTTACTCTATTCACTTCAAAGATCCTAAAGCGAACGAACGCCAAAAAAGTTTCTGTAAATAGCGGAGCGGCGAAAGACAGCTTTTCACGAATTATCGAACGTTACATTGTCCAACGTCGGGATCGTCTCGCTAATTGCCGTAGCTTGCGATCCGGTTCTCCTTCTACGGAAAACCTACCTTAATGAAAGAGGAAAGCAGATTCTCAAGCGTCGCTTCCAGCCGGTCAACTTGTCCATCTCGCTTTTTGACTCTCAGCGACAAGGAGAGGTTCACGCGCGCGGAGTTAACTCGACGATAACGAACAGCGGTCGAGTTAAGTTCGACGATGGAGCAGTGTTAATTGGTCGATCCGACAGCAACAGACGAAGAGAGCGAAACAGACGACGGGAGATCGCGAGGGGCGAAACGAAACTTCGCCGGCGATGTCACCTTACAATTTACATTTATTTCAATGCTGCTCTTCCAGTCGAATCGTTACGGGCAGCATCCGCGTGCGCGCTGTTGGAATCGTAAACGCGATCCTCCGGCATTCGAGATTCCAAGCCCGACCTCCGCGTGAAATTCAATTGGCCAACTTCGCCGGAGACGTTTAACGAAACGCGCCAGAGGTGCTTGCTAATGTACTGTCTACGATCGTCGTTCCTTGCGTTGCTTACGTTGTTCGCTGATATTTTTCTCAATGTTGACAACTTCTTTGTTTTAGGAAATTATATCTAACAGAGATACGTATTATTGTATTTACTTCATTTATATCAAGTCGTGTTAACGTTATTGGTGATTACTGTTGATGTAATTACAGTTACATCCTCGACTGTTATTTTGAAATGAAAGGGTCGATGCAATCTTAGAGTTAAGAAAAGAAGTGTATTCTTAAAAGAGTAAAAATCAGTGTTATTGTAGTGACAATACGTGCAAACACAGTTTTATTATTTTACCTTACGTTTACTGGATAAAAACTTGTCTGCGGCACAATGCTTTGAAAAACGGTTTTTGATCGTGCATCTACTCGAATTTTAATTTAACGGTTGAACGTATGTTTTCACGTGCCAGAGGATAAAGACCCACTAGTCGAAGGTTAACAGTATACATACGGTAATTGTATATATACAAACGGTCGTTGAAAATTTAAACATCAAACGTGCACGTTTTCATGATTTATGTGCGACCATGTATATTGGAAAGGTGGCGACGTTTCTGTCGTTGCGTGAAGTCCGTGCTCGACGATACCTCGAGCAGCAACTTGTCGATCGATCAAGACGCTCGATAAATCTCCGAGGCAGCCTTGAAAACTCCTCCGCTTCGTTTCCTCGTCGTGAACGAAACGGAGGCGTTTCTTCGTTCGATTTACATAGCCGTTTCCCTCGTTGTATAATAGCATTCGTGATCCACCGCTATAATTCTCCCGTCGAGAAATAGTCGAAATAAAGAATATTATTCTTGCACACCTCGTTCCATCGATGGAATTGGATTCTCGCGCTGATTCGACTCCGATCCGAAAATTCCATCTTCCGGGATCGTGTCTATTCTTGCAGAGCTCCTGTGATCAAATCGATTTGATAACCGGATAGAGAAATTTGATCCGGGAACTATCACGGAAAAATCGTAACATTTCCGCGTTTGAAATCTTCAGCGCTTCTTACAATTGTAATCGTGTAATTGATATAATGATTCTAACATGTCTAACACTTCATAGTAACTTTTCGAGTGAAAAATAGAAGCAAAGAACGACCTTTTTCATTAACGCAATTTTAACTTCCGCGAGAAGATTATTCCGCAAAGAATGAATTGAATATTTGTTTCGATCTCTCAACTAGGTGGCGATCAGTTAAATTGCAACTGTTCGGTTGCGAATCTTCAACGATATTAACGCTCAAGGTGAATGGAGGTTCAAGATTTCAAGCATGCTTGTGCTTTGAACGTTTGTTTAAAGTATTCAGTATAAACGTAAGAGTATGAAACGTCAGAAGTATGAAACGTAAGTAAGACAGGTTAAGCGTAAGCGACAGCGTGTTGAACATAAATCCTTTCTCGAAGCGGCCGATGCTTACATTCTAGGTGTCGGTCTAGGGGATGGGTTTTCATCAACGTTTCCTATGAGATGGGAATCTGTGTGTCTATCCAATCCTGTGACTGTCTAAATGTCTCGCAAGTGGTGCGTCTGGTGCGTACCTGGTCGAGGGTGCGTAGGGTAACGTCCCATTAGCGACATTGTCCGATGGTCTGTAGTTCGATGTAGTCGAAGTTTATGACAAGTCGTTCGCTATTGAGCGGACCCGTCGAGCGCTTAAGATGCTAATCAAGTTGTCGTCGTGGTCCAAGTTGTAGACCTTATAATGCGCAATGTGGAAACTTCTCAAAGATACCAAATGAGCTGTCCGTATCGTAAATCGAGGATAATCTTGTATCTTCAATAGTACTAAAATGAAATATTTAGAAACTATCTATATTTTAATAAACCATAATATAGATTAATAATACCAGAGTAAATTTATTGTGCTCGTAAACATCATTCTAACTATCCAGAAAATAGAAAAGTTTTCGAGCAGACAAAAATATCGTTAAAACGGAAACAACGAAGGAACAACTCGTTGTCCCAACATTGAATCGCGTCGGAGGGTCGCCAAACGCTGGCCGTGTTCCGACGTGGATGTTAACGTCGCGCTAATCACGCGTAATGCGGAATTAACGGGACGGGCACGCGCGCTCATCCACGAGAGCGACGCCGGCCGCCGCGACGGTGCTCGTGAGCCGTGGTGAAACGGCGTTCGACGTTAATGTTGAATACGATTTGGCCGGACCATATATCAAAATACCCGTCGATGGAACCACGCCGGAGCCAATCCATGCCAGAAACCACCGCGCTTGCGATCGCTGTTCAACGATGCTCCAAAATTATACTAGAAATTATCATCCCGATCCGGCCGCGTACAAAGGCCCCGGTAAATCCCGCTGTCCAGAGACCGCGCGCCGGGCTAAAAATCATTTTATTAATGGTATGTTAAGCGTTATTTATTGGTCCCGCTCAATCTGGTACCGTTGATCCTCCTCCACGTACAATTGCGGCGATAATGTATACGTGATACCATGCCGGTATGGGATAATACCTTTGCACGAGCTCGATAAGTTTTTAGTACAATGGATGAAAAATATATCGACACACTCTCTTCTTTTTTAGAATATCTTTACATATTATGATCTTTACATATTTAATATATCTTTGCATCACTTTAATATGTAAAGATATTTAAAACAGGAGAGCGTGTCAATACTTTTTTGACCCATGGGACATGCTCGAGAAAGGTGAGTTGGAGATAAAGGGAAAAATTGCTTTTTAGGTATTGAGTTCTTTGTGGAGGTTCAGTGTACTAACTGTGTTTCGTGGGGCGAAAGATTAATTTATGTATAAGGTTGCTGAGGGATAATTTGCACGCACTAGACGATGTTTCATATTTTATATTTCATTGAAAGCTTGAGAACGTTGATTTAATATGAGTAGAGTAATGTTTGATTTTGTGTCTATATGAAGTTTTTATCCAGCTTTTAAATTTCAAAATATAATTGTTATTGTATGAATATTAGTAACTTCGTTTAGTAGGTATATTATTATTATAATTATATTAATATGTATTATAGCATAGTTTTCATTGTATAAATAGTATAAATTAGTAAGTATATTCGAGTACCCACGTAGACAATCGTAAGGATGGATAAATGTTTTTATTGCATGAACATTTATAAGTACATTATTTTAGTGCAGGTAAACGAAGCAAAGTATGGAAAACTAAAACTATGCAAGGAACTACACAAAGAAATTAATCGATTGAATCATGAATGAGAGAAAATTCGATATAAAACTAAAATAACCGATAGAAATTATTTTCTCGACAGTATTCATCAACCGATTTATCGAAGAAAATTACCGAGTCTTATTTCGAATTAATTAACGATTGGCACACGAAGAAAGTCAAACCTTTTCCCTTTAATTTCTTTAATTTCATTTCATTTCATAAGTATTTGATTAATATTCAGCGTGTTTTCAAGAAATCAATAATTACTTACGTTCATAAATCCATTCATCGAAGATGACGTAAATTTGAAAAACAGTGTTTTTAACATCGTCACTTTCCTGTAGTTTTTAATTTAGGAAATTGATCAAATCGTTTTCGAATGGCTGGTATAGTGGTTTTTGCGCGATCAGCCTGTCAGCGACTGCCCACTACTACTTACATGAATCGTAATTTACGAGGGAAAAGAAAATTTCACGAATAAAGAAATCGCGTTAATCTTCTAAGTTTCCAAAATCGAGGACGAGGTTGGCCAAATCTCGTCTTTAACCTCCTGTATTCTGTGCTTCCTTTAATAAAAAGATTTGTATAGAATATCACCATAAAAGATTTCCAAACACATTCGAAATTAGTGTACTCCTCACGTAAACTGATCTTACACTCGACATAGAAATTCAAAGCTAACCCAACATTAGACGAGACATTCCAATAGCTCGTTTAAAAAAAATCTTGAAGAGCTCTAGATTTCGACTTATCAGAGAAAATTGCCGAGTCTCGTTTCGAATTAATTAACTATCGGCACACGAGAAAAATCAAACTCTTTCCCAACTGGGCAATTCAAAGGCCGCGATATGGTCGGGCTACGAAATTGAATTACAATGGTTAAAAGCGACTTCACAAAAGCTAGATGGCGTTTTGCCTGGCGAGCAATAGCGCCACGTTTCAAAGCGGTCGCGCGTGCCAGCGATCGGCCTTTAATCGGTAATTTCCAACGGTTAATTAACGCTCGATGTATAACGTCTGTGCCTTGTCAATAAATAAAGCTCGGCCGACGCCGGCTAGAGGGCCGCGATCGAGGTCGAGCTTCGTATCACTGGATTTATTCGTCTCGACTCATCGACCGGTACGCGATAATGTCATTTTATTTTACTCGGACCGATAATCTATCGTACATTGCGAAACCATGCTCGTCTGGGACAAAACATCGTCAGTGACACAGCATAATTAAACTGCGAATTATAATTATCGTGTATTTTATTTTGCTTGCAGTTTTATAGTATAAATCTTTTGATTATGCGACGCAGCTCGCCACACTGATGATCATAACGATTAACGCATCAGTGTTAAGGTGTATAATTGTAGAAATTGTTATTGTGATATTATTTGTAGCGTTTGTTATTCTACAATCACTACTATGGGATTTTAGGAGTTTAATGCAAAAGGATATAAACAGACAAAACGTCCAAAATATAGTAATCATCGTAATTGCATTTCTTCAAAATAAGAATTTCTATAAATATCCACAGTTTAGTAATAATACAGTAACGTACAATATTTTGGAAAACGGAGAGATGGGATGACTGGAATTTGATTGCGGTGAAGGATGCCTGTAACTGAATTTGGGATACTCTGGTTATGGTTATTTATTGTTACATTTGCGGTGTGAATCCGTCCTGTCTCGTTAAATATTCCAACAGATATTTACATCTGTCCCTTCTTCTATTATAAATTTCCATTCATAATTTCATAAAGCATAAAAACTTAATGGTTGGAAAGATAATAGAATTGAACCAAAGATGCTGTTTATATCAAACAAATTAATAAACTAGTGAATATTCCTCTCATTCTTCCAGAAAGATCATCTCGCGAATTTTACCAGCATTGTTCATATTTAATGTAATCTTTTAATTTGGAAAAATCGAATAGCAAATAAATAATGTATATGAAAAAATTGACGCATAATACACAAATTTAATTAACATATTCAACCTTTTCAAACAAAGGAAAGAACATCATTTCGAATAATATAAAAATCGAGCTACATATTTCACGCTGGAATCCGTGTAATTAAATAACATGAAACTGCAACCATTCCAACAGAACAGTCAGCATGAAAAATTTCTTCGAATCAAGCGTTAACGATGCTGTTATTTCGCGCATCGCGATGCGGCTGCCGCCTCGGAAGCGATTAATCGACGTAGAAACGAACACTTGAGTCTCGTGAATCGTTCTCGTCACCCTCTCTGCGCGGCTGCTCGCTAACACGTATGCCATTAGGTACATATTACCTAACCACGCGAATGTATGGCAACCGTGTTCGTGTGTATACGCACGCACACGCGTGGAGAAGTCGAGAATAGAGCGGTGGGTGCGAGGTCGAATGACGTCACTCGTTCGATGTTCCATCAAGTTCGTGGGCACGCGGATCTATTCTTTCCTCGGGACTTGTGCAACGACGAAGCGGCGAAGCGAACGTTCAACGCGATAAATACGGCGCTGACGGTGCACGTTTCTGCCCTTTCGTATGCCAGTCAATGAATTTATTCGCGAAGGATTCCTCACGAATACGCCATGTCCGTTCGAGTTCCACGCGTAGGCGTTTCAAACTTCGGGAAAGGTTTCCTTGCCAATAATTGCAACGATCGTTCTCCATCTCCGGTAAATAATATATTACCGTACCATAAGTTACAAAACCTTCGAAATAATTAACGTTTCTTCGTCTTCTACAAGTCATGTTCAGTGGAAAGTGAACATTCGACTAGTTACCAGAGGAAATGTTTATGAATACGCTGTATGCGTTATGGAATTTTTTTTTGAATTTCATTGACACTGTAATGAGATACAATTATCGTGGTTATATTGGCAATCTATAAAACGAACCTGAAAGTGTCTGTAGTGTACGTATTATGCACGTATTGTTGATAAAAAATTACAGCATAAAGAATGTACGTAAACATGCCAGTAACGCTTAACGATGGTTTCATTAAATATTGTATCCTTCTAGTAATGATATTGAATAATCGACTGTTCCAATACTTCGATGATTTTTGCGAAGTATACGCTTGCAACAAGTATCTGGTAACTTTTATATAGATTTTCAGATTCACTTCAAATTTTACTAATATAGTCGTGATTATTGCGTTTCAATATAGTGCCGATGAAATTTCAAACTGCTTTAAATAACACATGCAATATATGTATGCATAGAAACATTTCCGGGAGTTACGATGGTATTGATTAAACGTAATTTCTTTGTTCTGTTAGCCGATGTGTTATCGAGTTAACATCATTGGTATTTCCATCGGCTCGAATAGTTTGAAAAGCGTTTTTCGTTATTTTTGACAAAAAGCTTGTACCTGTATCATATACAAACATGACAGATACGCACCAGATCCATCGAGCTTCAGTCAAACTTCTATTCAAGCTTGCCTGTTATTTTTAAAATCGATTTTCATCGATACCATATACCGAGAAAAGTTATATGCACAGGAATTTTCGTTAGTATTTTTCACAGAGGAGTATCTCTCTTTGGATTCTATGTTCTTAGAAATTTCTATTTAATGGAAACTATTTTAATCGATAAATCTATATCAAATACCATCTATAAATAGTATTCTATTCCAATCTCCTCCATCTTCTATATTCTAG
Source organism: Bombus vosnesenskii (assembly GCF_011952255.1). Lineage (NCBI taxonomy): Eukaryota > Metazoa > Arthropoda > Insecta > Hymenoptera > Apidae > Bombus > Bombus vosnesenskii. The sequence goes on from NW_022883063.1 coordinate 187,490, forward strand.
CAGACATAAAATGGATTTAACTCTTCAGCCGCGGGCGATTTTCATGTTTTTCTACTTTCTACAAAATTGCGGACGAAATATATCTTGTATAAGTTTGAAAATATCTTGTATAAGTCCATCACTAGGGGGTATTCAATGCGATATAAAAAAAATCGGAAAAGTGAAGGAGAAGGAAATATTTTTGTTTATTAACGTACAACTTGCAAACAACGTGAAATTATCGAAATTAACGGAATATGTGAAATAGATTTCACCGGTTGAAGCATTACCTTTATTGACAATGACAATTGCCTTGTAAATTCGTTCAAAATCGAGGAACGTGATACATATATGAATCTACTTCTTCGTAATAGGAAAATACACGATGGCGCAATGTCCGAGAAAAGCCGCAGGTTCCCAACAGTGCGTGCGGGGCAGATGGTTCACCAGGTGATCGCCATAAATTGTATCCGAGCAACTATAGTGAGCTTCGAGAACGTTGATTTCGAATGGCACCGCAAAGCCAAGGACTTCAACGATCGGTGCTCGTTAATCATCGTCTGCGCTATTTTACAATCGAAGGATCACTGACGCCTATTCTTAAACGTTAGCAACATTTCTCATAAGGCAAATCGAAGGTAATGTGATATACTAATTCTCGATGTTCGAGAAGGTTTCGCCGTTTGCCTTTTGATTTCTTTAGAGAAACTTCAGCGAACGTTAAATGTTCGTTATTGCAACAACGTAGTAGATTATGTAACATTGAGATGTTCTATGTAATTTGTGCTTAATAGTCCTCAGTCTGACTAACTTAAAGCGAAATTAGAATAGAATCTAGAATCTTTTTGCTAAAAGTATGAACTGTTTTTATTGAATCAACTCGATATACAGTGCAAACCAATAGGTTAACATATTCGCTATATACATATGTATGTATGATATGAACACGAATTAGCACATACTTTTAGGTGTTGCATTTGGTATCGAATTCATTGTGGAACGAAGAACTAAAAGTCACGAAATTGTAGAAAAGTGTCATATTAATTTATATTAAATACACAGGTGAAATTTCGCAATGTACAGAAAAGTATTGTGTGAAAACTATTTGTTAACATACAACATTGCAGGACCCGTAAATAGGGACGAATGAATAATGTTAATAACAGCGAAAATCGTTTTCGCAGTGAATGTGATCAGGCGATAAATATGTACACAGAATGACAGGTATAGATACATGGTAACAGAAATACCAAAAATATCTAAAAGTATTGGTTCATGTTTATCCGCAAAAGAATTGTAAAAATGTCGACGAGTCGTTTCGCAACAGCGATTTCGTAAAACAGCTTTACAACAGCGGTTCAAAATGGACTGACTGAAATCCGAAAATAGATTCCGACAGGCGCGATAAGATAGACATCGACAGACCGAGCTTGTATTCGAAGGAAGTCAGATACAATAAGCATCAACCGTCGATATTCTCGTTTGACGACGATGCAGTCGAGAGAACGACTTGTTTCGTGGAAAGCCACAAAATCGATCAGCTTCGGCTTTTAATGGCGTTTCTGTTGCGGTAAAACATGGAAAATCAGGATTGTGAAAGCTAAGAAAAGTTTATAGAATTCTTTGAGCGTGTAGTAGAAATAAGGAGAACAGTGATCGAGTCATACTCGTTCGGTAATTTCGTTTCTTTGCGTGGTCATAATTTTCCCCGTAAATCGAATATCGATTTACTAATCCGCGACTCTATCGCGTTGTAAAAAATTGCCAACGTCCGATTCCATTCTCTCTTTATGTTCTTTTTCGTTCTCTAATGGTACTCGAATGAAGGATCCGTTCTTCACGAAGATTTCTCTTTAATGAAATTGAAGGCTAATACAGAATTTGGATCGCTTTGAATGTGACCGAAGTTGGAGGATTTTAGCGTGAAATTAGGTACTCAAGCCTCAAAGGAAGTAACCAGGAACCTCGATAGATGAAGTAGCCTCGCAAATATTTGTTTTAGAGAGAACGAACGTTCCACGACGCTTCGAAAGACCAGTGTGAGTCACTTTGAAACCACTGGTAGCCGTATAACGGATGCTTTATCTCTTCGAAAGAACTTTTCTCTGAAAGCTAGTTTTGCGTCAAGCGTAATTTTTAAAGTCATTTCTATTGCAAACTAAAAAATTCACTAAATAAAATCAAGTGGATTTCACGTAGAAGATAGTTTCAATTGAAAAGAAGCACTAGCTTTTGCTGATCAGCAAAATTGATTTAAGCAAGCAATCGACTTTCTCATAATCTAAAGAGATTTACTGATTATTACGACTCATAAGTTGCCTCTAATCGTTATTACATACAATGAAGATATTTGAATATTTATCAAAGAAAACTGTTATGAACAAATCATGTGTTGCACTAAGTATCTTATAGTTTTCTTTCAACTTTAATGCAAACATTTTCATTTATTAACATTAACATCGTCAAGTTTGTTTCAAACTTTATCGGTATAATCAAGATAGTCTCATAAAAACGCTGATAAAATTTCGAAATGTTTGGTATAATAACACATATAATATAAACAGAAATGTATAGAAAGTGTTCAAATACTTTCGTGAGCCTCTGTATATTCGTGTAAATAAATAATATATTCTTTGGAATTGGAAGAGAGCAGCCACCCTAACAATATCTTCAATTTTCTCCAACTTCCATTAATTATCAACATGCAAAACTTCTACTAACTTCTGTTCACTTTTATTCTTTCCACCGAGAAAAAAAGAGAGAATTCGATGGAAAAGGGAAGAGAGCAGAGCAAAACGGAAGAGCTTTCTGTCTAGTATGCGCCAGCCAGGGGATAATCCACGACTGAATCCGCGAGTAAACGACCTCCCGTATAAAGACCCGGTTCGAGCCACCCACGTTGACTCGTTGACTCTTGTTCCGCGTGGATTATGGTTTTTACCTTCGATCCCACGGACGACAATGCGTTTCTCGGTGAACGGTGTTGCTGGCCTGGAAATTCACGAGCGCCCGTTCTTATATTCTCTCTCCAACGAAGAAGAAGGGAGAGAAGGGATTACAATCAGTGTACGGGAAGAAATCGTAGATTGTGAGGCACGAGTTCTCGTGTAAACACCTTGTGAATCGTGGCACGCTTCTTGCTCGTCCTAGCTACATCGATCACTGTATTCTACTTCGCTTCTTGTGTGTAGTATTAGCGAATACAAATTCCAAAAGACCGAAATCGCTCAACTTTCAATTTTTGTTACACCACAGTGGAAATTTATTTAGCCGAACCCGTGCACAAATAGCTCATATAATAGGAATTTATTGATTCTGGTTTTTATGCAAGCTCGTATTTTTATGAACACGGCCAACGAAACATTTGTTTCACAATCTAAATAAAATCTACTTCCAATATTTTGGATATTTTTCCACACATTTTTCAACATATAAATTTGTTATGGATGCATGAACGTCCATAATCGACCAATTTTTCATTCATATCATAAAATTTCATATCGGAATAATAAAAATCAGCCCGCAGAACTTTATAATTTAACTTCACTGACTAAAATTTCTTACCAACAGATACAGTTCGGATAAATGAAATTCCACTATATTTGCTTTCTATTGTCGTTTCAAATTCCCACAAGGAAACTTGTTTTCGAGTAGATTTTTCTTGAGAAATCATGGTGAACGCGACGTTTGTAACTATATCAGCGACTACTTTGCGCGATCGATCACAGAAAACCTCGTGCGACGCAGAATCATGAGCCACGTCGGAAACGTGGAGCAACGACAGAAATAATTTTCCAAGCTTCTGCTTGTTGAAACTTTCGTTTCACGAGCAGGAATATAAATATTTCACGGTTGCTGTGAAAAACGATCGTGGATGCGAATTGCGCCGGAAACCTCTGAAGATACGATTTACACTTTTTCTTATCTCCATCTCGATCCACCGTGTCGACATTGTTCGCGTTAAGTGCTTAATAATCAACGAATAGGTACCGTTCCCTTTTTTCCGATCGAGCAAGAAGACGTAATTAACGATCGACTCGATAACGCCGAGTCGGTGGATTAAAGGTTAAAGGGATGGCGAATCGATCGGCCGCGATCTGGCGGGAACAGATCGGACACGCTGCTTGGATCATGGAAAAATTCAGTTCGTGACGGTGGATCTGAACGATCCACGATCTTCGATAAACTCGATCGTTTAACACGATCACGTGCTACGAGATAGAATGATCGGGAGTTACTTGCGCGATTACACCAAAGTATCTTGAAACAACGAGTCATTGTCCCCTTTTGAATTGCTCTGGTTTTGAGAAGAATGAAAATAATATGCAAAAATGTGCTTAATATAAGCTTCTCAGAAGCGAAATTGAACAACATTCCACTTCTTATTAATTTCATAATTTCGTTTCATAAGTACTTGATTAACATCCAGCGTGTTCTCAAGAAACCAATTACCTACTTCCATAAGTTCATTCATCAAGAATGACGTAAATTTAAAAAATAGTGTTTTTATCTTCGTTACTTTTCTGTAGTTTTTAATTTAGGAAATTGATCGAATTGCTTTCGAATGGCTGGTACAGTGGTTTTTGCGCGGTCAGCCTGTCAGCGACCGTCCGCTGCTACTTACATGAATTGTAATTTACGAGGAAGAAGAACATTTCATGAATGAGGAGGCTCGCGTTAATCTTCTAAGTTTCCAAAATCGAGGTCGAGGTTGGCCAAATCTCAACTTTAATCTCCTGTATTCTGTGTTTCCTTTAATAAATAGATTTGTATAGAATATCACTATAAAAAATGTTCAACCACATTCGAAATTAGTGTACGTAAACTGATCTTACGCGCGACATAGAAATTCAAAGCTAACCCAACATTAGACGAGGCATTCCAATAGCTCGTTTAAAAAAAAATATTGAAGAGCTCTAGTAGTTCCTGATACGCAGGATGGAGATCTTCAGTTCCTAAGGTGCCAAGAAAAAACAGATTCCCGAGAAAAGTTTCGAAACTAGCAATAACTTACATAGCCAAAAAAGGACGAAGCACACCTACGACCGTACTAAACACCCACTGATAACGATTCCGCGACGTTGAAGCTCGTCTCAGGGACCACTCTCGGTCGCGTCGGATGATTCATTACGCGAGCGTCCGATGAGAAGAAAGTTTAATTCCTCGAGTGGCGGGCGTCGGCGGGGGCGGAGGAACGCTGGGCGGTAATTGCGCGAGAACTTAGTGGGGAAACGAGGAAAAACAGGCGACTCAAAGCACGGTATCGATGCAAAATGTTTGCAAACGATGACCAGGCTGACGGAAATGTTGGCGAAGGGACGCGAGGGGTTCGAAATCGTATCGAGCACACGTACAAAGGGACACGAAAATATTATATGGTCCTTTCGATAATAGAGCCAGCCATCGTTCAACTCTCGCTTTGCCGCTTTTTCCGGCCGCTTCCGCCTCCTTTCCCTCGCGGAACCATCGCGTTTCAACGCACCGCCGTTCTCTACCTTTTTTGTCTCTTTGTTCCTCTCCCTTTACCAGCCGATTTTATCAAACCTGTCCCCGAGGGAGAAATGACTCTCGTCCATTTTAGTAATTACGATCGCTCGCGAGAGGAGAACGAATGAAAATCAACCACTCGAGCGGAAAGACAAATCGCTTCGTACTCTCTGTCCCAGGATTGTTAGGTGAGCGTAAGTTTCTATTATGTTCCGTGACACGTTGAAAGCTTTATTCTTCATCGTCGAAGTATTTATTGACGCATCTGGTAACATATATATGTATATTTAAAAATTAGATAACGATACTATTATAATTATTAAGAAAAAATATACGTATGCATGTGTATTATTAAATAACACAACTGATGTGATATTTTCGAGAAACAGTGTAATTAAGTGTGAAATCTAATGCTTCAAATAAAGTACAAGATAGCCCAGAAAGAGACCAAACGTGATTTATGGTCATAGAACGATGAGCGAAGTTGATAAACTCGACCATCTCTTTCGAGTCTCTTACTTGTGTCTGATGCAGACGGACTTATTCTACTAACTGGTTCAGCGCGTCATATCAAACTTCTACGTTTCTCAAGATCAAAATACACGATCTCTACGCACTTTGGAGGATGTTGCGAATTATCGACTAAAGAGCAACCGGTCAGGTCGAACCGATCGGTCGATATCGCGTACCTCGAATAAATTAACGTTTAAGGTGGAGGACGTTTAATAGATCGAGTGTTAGAGTAATCCAACACTGCATTTGCACTTGTTGTATAAACGTAAAGTGTGATGTTAGGAACACGGCGGTGGTAAGATCTCGTTGGGAGTGAAGTATTTCACCCGTACGGTACGATGTTCTGATGATGAACTGTCCTCCTACGTTGCTGTTTCTCGCTACCAGCCGTTGTGTTTTGTCTGTCCATCGTGCCCTTCCGGCTGGTCCTTTCCCGGGGCTTTTTAACCTGACCTTGAAGTCATTAGGTTTACAGCTCGGGGAGGACATATAATCTGGAATTTCCTAAAGAAGGAAATGGGCCTGTCCGTGCCATAAACGGACGATCGCTCAAAATTCCGAACAGAGGAATAAAATTATTACCTAGATCTTATTTGGTACAACATTTCTTACTAAAAAATAACTTTTGCTTACATTATCCATTAAATAAAAAGAACATACCTTTCATAAACGTGCTAAGAACACTCAACAATTGTTTTACTATTATCCGAAACAAACGATCCTTCGTGACGTGCATTAACAAGGCGCAAAAAGATTATAGTTAACAGAATACACAAAGACACGTTATTTCCTGTCCACAAAATTGGCTGGCAATCTGGAACGATAGGAATCCTGGCAAACGACGAATAGCGAATCGTCCGGTAAACGAGCAACCTCAGTTGCCTATGATATCGGAAAGTTGTTGCATCCAATTTGGTTGCTGGAGGCGCTTACGCTCCGCCACAGAGCGGAATATCGAATTTCAGTTAAGGAATCGAGTCGTTCGATTCGGCAAATAAAGCCTGTTAGGCGTTTCAGGATTGCCGGTTCGTTTCGCGCGATCCAAAAGCGACTTTGACGCGATCAAATACGGGAAACGTCGGCTCTCTCTCGGCACGAGGCGATCGTCCAAACATTATTAACGAGCCTGCAAATCTTCGTCGTCTGAGTTCAGCGAAGTTTCGCGTAAGAAAGTTGGTAAACGTTAGCACGGTGGCAAGTTTAATGCCGCCATAAACGTATTATCGCACCGTCGTTCATGCGCCACGCGGCTATTGCGGTAATAAAGGCAACTTGTTCGCAGATAAATCGCAGTCTGCATCTTGCCAGAACGAAACTTGCGCGAATACTTGTTAAACTGCTTTAATCCCTCCCTTCCTTAAAACCCTGGCTGCCTTCCCACACCTATTAAACCGTCTTTTATCCTAGTCAGTAGTTTGTCGACGTTCCGAAGGAACTGCTTATCGCGCGTCCACGCTCTAACAATTAATGAATTAAAATTTCTTCGCGTCCTGGCGTTCCTCATATTTGATATACGACGACGTATCGTATTGATAATTGTAAAGCTTCGTCGTTCGTTGAGTTCGGGAATGTAACTACTCGCGAAAATATACTCGTACTTAAAGGATTAACACGTTGACTGCCACGACACCCGTATTCGGGTGTCAGCAAAGTTTCTAGTCGGGCCACGTAACCCATATTCGGGTGTCGCTTATTTGACTACTTGCTAAGGATCGTCGTAGGTATTTGAAAAATATTCCATAATAATAAAACTGTTGAACTGTTATAAAATAAAAATACGGAAATGGTTTATTAAAAAAATTATTTAGAATGTAAAACTTTAAAGCATTCTATACATAGCTGAGGTTGGTCGGGATAATTTGGACAATAAGTTGTTGTTTTCTTCAAATTCTTTTGTGCCTTTGTTCGGCCCATTCGACGTCTTTTATTTGCATAACATAGTTTGCTTGCGCGTCTAATGCTTCTTCCGGAATCGTTTTTCCGAACGGCGATATTATGCTGATTCCGTCGAAGACGAGGATTTTTTGTATTTTCAGACAACCCTAATAATTTTGCAACTAATAATTGTCTAAATATTCTAATATTTATATTCTTCCTTGTTGCAATTTTGTAAATCGTCAAAGTGTTTACAACAGAAATTCCCAAAAGGAATTGAATGCCAAGTTTTCTGTACCATTTGATTCCTTTTCTAATTGTGGTGGCATAAGAAACCATTTGGTCGGAATAATCTATACCACACTTTCCTTCATTATATTCAACAACAGCTAGTGTTCTTAATGTTGCGAACAAACGAAACGAAAGAGTATTCTTGAGACCACCACATGAGCGACTAGCATTACTAAAATATCAATGGGAGCACCTAGCAGAGAACGCTTGGTACTGCTGTACGCATGGCCTGACGGAGATTTCTTTGAAAGCACGCGTGGCAATCAACGTGTTAAGAGAGAAACAAAGATATGATTTAACGATTCGAGTTTTGATAAAGTTTAAAATTTATAACGCAAAATGTGTTCTTTAATCTTCTTATTACTACGACCGACTATAGTCTCCAGGAATAATCGTGATTGCCTCACTATTCGTATATTAAGATAAAAATGATAAAAATGCTCTCAGCGTAACTGCGTATAACAAAATCTTCGTATAGCCATATGGTCTAATATCATGGACCTGCTTTTCATGAGAGATGGTCACAGCGACAGGATTAAATATCTCGTTGTTTAAACGCTACAGCAACCCTCATCCTACTTTTAAAACTCAACAAAGGCGCGTTCACGCCACGTCGAATGCATTCAACTGCGTTATCTTCAACGAAATAAATCGATATACGATGATATTTTTGCCGATGATCCACGTCTCGTGATCGTATATATAAGCGTCTCTTTTTATGTCTTACCAAGAAATCTGCTTTTTCTCCAACAAACTCGCGTTAAAGTGGAAAGCACACATTAGAAAAACAAACATGTGCAAATTAATAATCGGTACAACAGCTTACGAAGTACAAAAACAGGTAACGAAGAGAATGAATTGATGAATACACGGTAGGATGACGCAAAAGAAAATTGGATTGGTTGCCGCGGTAACCGAGATCCGGAGCGCGATATAGCAAGAAACGCGTGGAAATTCTAGAGATTTTTAAGACCGGAATATCCATCTCTCATTCGGAAGTCGAGAAAAGTGGAACCGATGCCGTTAATTTTCATATTCCATGAAATTCGGTCGTTTCCTGCTCTTGTATTGTATCAACAAGATATCAAGCCGTGGAAAATTAATCTTCCTTTTGATACAGAATTTATTTCGTCGTTTTGACAACTAAATTTTTAAATTAGCACTTAATAAATTCAAATCTTCTTTTTCCACAGCTGTTGTATATGGAAGTGCGTACTGGAAAGTGAAACATGTTTTCACATTGTCCGTGAAAGGATTAAATATTTTACTTTAAATAACATTTACAATCCCTATTAAAAGTTGCAAATATATTTGAGTACCTTTATGTATGTACAAACTGCACATTTTATGCAAACTATTCTAGTCTTTACGAACCATTCCCAAGCTAAACCAAAAAGAACTTGCGATCTTCGTTTTGAAATTCGACCGGTGAGAGCGCTCTAGAGAGTTCAATTTTCCAAAGCGGGAAGCTTCTCGACTAGCATCCCCGGAACGTAGCCGGGTTGGCTTACAAGAAGCCAAACCGAATTGCCGATAGCACAAAGCTGTACTGTATGCCGTATACCGTAGCGTATCCGGTGTTTCGTTTGACAATCTGGAACCGCGAAACGTTCACGAGGAAGCAAACTGCGTTCTCGAAAACTTCCATCGATTCGCTCGCATACGTGTTCTCGCTCGCGGCTGCGCCGATTTCGCGTGCAACTTTTGCGTATAAATCTTATCGTCTGAAAGGGGAAAGATAGTGGAAGGGGTGAGTTCCGTGTACTCGAGGAATACGAATAATGTTGTGAACCGTGCCTTCGCACCTGGACTTTTTGACAATATTTACGGCGATCGCGTGTAAGAATCGTTCGTAGAAGGATCGGTGCGCAAAGGTTTCGAATGATGGTGCTTTCGAGTCGAATTGTGGAGTTTGTTCGTGCTGTTTCTTTGTTCCCATGGTATAGATCAGTGTCATGTAAAATAACGAATGACAATAAAAACGGAATAAAGTTGTGTAAATTGTATATGCATTTTACTTTTAAAAGATACACAATTTCTTTTTGTGGTGTGTGTCGAAAGAATATAGTTTACTGGAGCAGAAAATACTAACTATAATATGGTAAATATGATTTCCTTGATAATAAGGTTCCAAGGATTAATTGAAGTTTTGTATTATCATCAACTAATTTTCCAAGATACTATTAAACAACCGATTAAACATAAAATAACATTAAATATAAACAGTGTTGTTACAAATCACAAAAGTGCAATTGTTCTTTTGAAAGTTTATTAGGTAGGCTTCAGTAGGTAAATCTTTCATTTTAAACGTTTTAAATGTTCTCTTTATTCTGTTGATATTGCGTGGTTAAAAGGAAAAAACTCGTAACAAATTTTGTTCCATGCTAAAGCTTGTTTTCTTAAACCCTTTAAACATCACTTGCCGACTTCTCGAAAAAAACCCTCCTCTCTTAAACTTTCGCTTACCACGCACCGTTCACTCTAAAGCATCCTTTCTTTACAAACATCCGAACGTACACACTCTAAAGTCCCATTCAACCTCTCAAACATACGCATTCTCGTGGAATCCGAGATTTCAAGTCAGTTGCGTGCTTTAATCTGGAAGAAATGATCGTGCCACCGTGTTGATAAAAATATCGTTATCTTTTGTTTAAAGAACAAAAAGAATCAATTGAAATCTTTCGTGCTCGATACACAACATTATCACGTATTGCTGATTAACTGAATGACAAATATATTTGTTCTCGGTAAAAATGGTGTATTTTGATACAACGTGTCTTTTTATAAAAACATTCGAAAAAATGTTGTTAGTAAATTAATTAAGAACCGAAAGACTCATAAAAAAACGAATTTTTTTGTGTCAAATCCTTTAATTTTTTAGATAATGCTGTGCACTAATGAACAGCTACATTCATAACATGATGGAGTTGATACTGTAAAAGATGATCTGTAATCATGACTTATTGTCAAATAAAAGTTAATTGGTTCTATAAAAGTTGTGTCACAAGATTCACAAATTCACGATCCAATCAGATATAATAAATATTAAGTAACATAATGAACATTTTGTTTAAAAAGTTTGGAATGTAAACAAAAATTAAATACTGAAGCAAGACAAGTGCCGTTCTTATTATGGACCCTTTAATTGATAAAAAATAATTTTTCTGACAAACTCAAGAAAATTCAATTCTGGAACAGTTGACCATCGAATAAAGACCAGATCGTGTAAATTTATCCAACGAGGTTTCGGAGAAAAGTTCAAGTTCGGCGAGAAGATTTTCCCAGCCATCTCTGACTTACTATACTGGTAGAGAATCTGGAGGAAGAGAAAATCTTCTCCGATTTCTCGAGGCCGGGGAACACAAAGGCCATCGTCTACCGGGCTCCTGACGTCATCGGTTATTTAGGCAACGGGAGGCGGTGTCCGTTCGTCGGCTCCGTTTAACCGACTAAAAATATTCCCTTGGCTTTTTACCTTTGGAATTCCGGCCGCGGTACGTAGCACGCTCCACAGAAAAGTTACAGATATTTAAGTATAAGCCAGAACGGCGTAAGCGTCGCATGAACTCTAAAACACCCGTAACCCGCTTTGTGAAACTTTCAGCCTACCGTTTCAACGAGACATCCTATTTATTCCGTTCCCGTGAAAAACAAACTGGCGTGCATCTCATTGTTGCTTCGTCGGCGAGGGGAATGCGTTCTGGCATCGAGTTTATTGTTTCGAGGATTTTACATTTAATTTTTGTAATGAATTCTCCATTCTCCTCGTTCGTGTTTCAGTAATAAAGTGGAAAAGGTAGATAAGATTAAATTTCAGGTCTGAGGGTACTGTGATTTATGAATCACAAAGACATTTTCTATCAGATTAAGTTAATTCTGCCCTTTTAAGGCTACCGATAACCTGAGATTTCAGTTATGTACTCTAAGGAATTTTTACATTCTTGTAACGATATCAAAAAGTTCCAAGACCTTATCGTTTGTTCTCTTTTATGTCAATTTTTGTTTTCATAATAAACACGCATAGAAAATTAAACCTTCAAATCCTAGAATATAATAAAAGTCTTAATATTTCAAGTATAATATTTTGTATAATAGATTGTACATGATTGAGGTTTCTAATCTCTGATAAGCATCGTGTATCTTAATTTTTAATAGATTATGTCGATTCGAATAGACACTAGATTATCGATGATTCTTATATTTGTTTTCAAGTATCAAAACTTGCAGATCACTCTAAAAGACCTTCACCGTTAATATTCTCGTTCCTCGACCTACCCATTGGGAGGAAAAGAATCTATTCATTTGCACTTTCTCGTCAATCTAATAACGTCATCCTCCAACAGTGCCGTTCTTCCTATCAAAAGCTGTGGCAAAATCATATGACACGTAATAAATTTACTTCGATAACAATCGATTCGAATGTTCAGAATGATAAAACGACTCGCGTCGTAACCGGACAATTGGTTCGCGAAATGCGACGCGCTAATGCGCGCGAGATACCAATCACGAAGGATAGGCAAGTCGCGTGATTTTCGATCGATCGAGCTAGTTAACCTGTCATGTAAAATCGAAAGGAGAAACCAGCTGTGTGACATTGGATAAATTTATTCTCCGGATGGTGCCATTCTTCCTCGCGCAACTGACCACATCGACACAAAACTTTCACAATCGATTTGTATTTTAATCGAGGCAGACTCTGGCGGAAAGTTCCCCGAAATTTTCCAAGAAATCGACAAGTTCCAGCGAAAACGAGGTTTGGCATTTCTTTCGCGGGCAAACAGTGAACCCAATTTTCGTGCTACGAAGTAATTTTCATACGGGCAAGACCAACACCAGCCTCTGCCACTGATTAGCGGCAATGAATTTTAGAAGGACTCGGCGGCGGAACCTTGATCAACTGGTCATCTTAAAAAACACACAGTTTTTAACCAGTCGTTTGGAAGAATATTTTTCCCATAAATATCTCTACTTATACTTTTACTTAAGAGAAGCATAATTCATGATTTCTAAAGTGAATTATGATATTTAAAGTTGCGTATTACTGTCACATATTTTGCGAATAAAATGACTGATTTATGAGAAAAGTAGAAAATATAAACGGTGAATAGTATTCAATTTACATGAAATATTATCAATAGATGTTCGAATACTTACGTTCCTCCGCGTATATATCATATAATCAAACTGATGTACGTATGTTCTGTCATGTAAAAACTAAAAAATATTATTGAGTTGTTGGTAATCAAGGTCGTTTAAAGATCACGAGAAGGTCATCAAGATGACATTAGTGGCGATCAAGGCTGCCTGAATGTCATATAGGGTCAAGGTTGTTTCGATCATCAGAGTTGTTTCATTTCGATAATTAAGGTCATTTGAAGATTACACAAGGTCATCGAGATCACATCATTCGTCGATCAAGGTCACACAAAGTGTCAATAACCCTGAGAATCACCTATTCACTACCGAGAATGAAGAACAGGTTGGATGATTCAACCAGTCTATCCGAGTCAATGAATCAAGGAAGTAACAACAAGCTATGCATGTTTAACACTCGAATGCCAACCTTACACTTTTCTATATGACTTAAACTCCGGAAAAATTTCCTTGCATGTACCTAATGTGATCCGACCCAAGTGATTCCGAGGAGTCACTCAACCGAATCGAATCGGTATGCAAGAGAAATCCCTCGTTTTCATTTATCAAGGCCGTAAGTCAGGAGGAAGAAAAAAGCACCTTCTGCCCGCGCAACAAATTCCACGAGCACGAAACACCGAGTACGACGTTGCTTACGCGTCCCGTTGTTACGCGTGTTTATCGAAGCGAAAAACGCGCCGATCAAATACGCGTACGCCTCCGCTGTTTTTTGGCTTGTGCATGAGTAAATGATTCGACACGCCATTTACATATCCAGACACTTGCTTATTTTTGACTAAATATACCTTAATTACAAAATTACGGATACATAGAACTGTAGAGATTTTATTCCATAAAATCATCTTAGTGGCAAAGTTTCTATAAAATATATTTCCGCTCTTTAATCCATTTACTGTTGAATCCGCACGTCGTGCGGCCGCTGAGTACAAGCTATGCTAAAACTTGTAATTGTTTCGATGAACAATTACGTATTCCTTGTTTTAAAATCTACCTACATGTTTTAGAATGAAACCTGCATGTTGAATATAAGTACATGATTACATACACAAAATATACGTAAAATAACTTTTCCTCAAGTTCTGCAACATAGTTTTTGCGACACATAATCATTTTAATGCACAGTGAAAGGATCAAGCGCAGAATGCTATTGCTTTATTAAGTAAGAACGCATTCTTTTTGAATATTTATGTTGCTCATAGTACGCACTAAATACTTAAAAGGTTAAACAGTACATTTATAAATATACGATATATTTATCTAACAAGTGACTTACATTTATAGTCTGATAATTTCATACGCAACGCAATAAGCACTTCTAATTATTAGTTTGCTATTAATTTATACACTTTGATATAATTCTTATGTACTTACATACTTGCGTTCGTTGAGTCTGTGCGTGGAACGATGAAAATGGTGCATGAAGTTCAGGATAGAACGCGTGACACAGCGGATAGGAGTAGGAAATGTTTGGCCGCGGATCTACAGATTGCGTGAGTGTATTGCGTAGCGTGGCTGGTCTCTCGCGGAGCGAGGCGCACAATCGATATCGTGCTCGACCGCGTTCTCTCTTTTCCTCTGTCGAGGTCGAGCAAGGCAAGCGTGTCGAACGGCCGTGTGACGCGCGCGGCCACGATAAACGCAGCCTTCGAAGTCGCGGCACGTCGCGTCGTGCCCGCACCGAGAGATCGATACCCGTGATACCGGCGCGATACACGCGGCACGATGGACCGCGAACAGGTCACTGAAAACTTGTTTTAATCTCGTGTATATTGCCAGAAAAGTTTTTTTTTTATCGCGGGAGCAGAGGATGAATAAATATAGTTTCAGATTGAACGAAGGTAGGCGGTTTAATAGCTGTTAAATCGTTAAAGAAGCTCGTATCGTGATGCAATTATACTGTTTATGACGTGTTTTATGAACGTAGGGAGATAACCCATCGAAATGACTATATAATCTTACATGATCTTGGTAAGTCTGGAAGTGATGTTTGAAGAAAGAAAGCTAGTAAATGGTAGGTTCTTTAAATTTTACATATATATATATGCTGGAAAGTCGTGAGCCGCGAGTGAAATGTGTATTTGTTTTCGAGGTTTCGTGTATATATGAATTCCATAAAGTTTGTTAGAAGAAAGTGTTTACTTTATATCGTAATGTGTTTGTATATGGTGATTTGACTGCTTTTAGAAAGGAAATTTCACAATCTCGAAGATTAACCACGTGTCGGACATCTATCTTACTTACAAACGAGTTCGTGATTCACCAAACAAGAAGTTTAGGTTTACGAAGTATCTATATAAAACTTCAAATATTTCAAAGTCCATTGATCTCTAGGGAAAATAAGAACGAAGCTGTAAGTTTATAAATAACGATTTCTAAAGAACTGCATAATACGTTTTGCGATATGTACCAAATGAGTGTACGAAGCATCGAAACGAGTGTACGACGATCAAATTTCGATTTTCGACCGCGCTCGCTTGATGATTAACCAAAATAGAAATCAAGATCGTAAAAGCGTATCCTCCGATGGGACATTTCTACATGTTCGAATGAGTTTCCAATACTAAGAACACTCGTTAATATCTCTCTCGCAAATGATACGCTCGGTTCAGGATCATACTTAACTTCGTTTAACTCGTCGAGTTACCCACGAGATTTATTCGACGTCGTTGAGTTACCGGAACTGTTCTGGCCATTAAGTCTCCAGGGCTAGGATCTCACCAAGGATCGTTGCATAAATAGCTCGGATGCGCCTTCGAGCGTATTGCGCGCGCGCACGTGTATCCGTCGTATGTGTCGGACAACGCATCCTTGTCCCCCGTGGCCATTTCTCGTTTCCTGCGGACGATTCGGCATGCCGTTTATCCGTGTCGAACAAATTGAAATCGCCGAGTGGAAAGCGCGTCCGGATCTCAATTAACGCAGCTAGGCCTCAGATACTCTTCGCGAATTCCACGGTTAATCGTCTGATCGTCGCCCAAGGACGATCACGGTGCCGCCAATCGACAGAGATCATCCCTCTTTTTCCTATAGAAGCGCTGCCATCGTCATCGCCGGTGTCTTCGCTTCAGCCGCCTTTTAATCGGCGACGAGCGTTCTTCGCCTCAAGGACGATTGTTTCTACCGGCTTTGTTCGACTTACTCGAAACCAGAACGACTCTCGAACACGACTTTCGAAAGTCGAGAGACTCCTTCGTCGAAGAGACGAGACTCGCCAGAACGAAGCTCACGCTTCGACGAGTGGTGCAATTTAACTCCGCGGAAGAGTCTCGGCAACTTTTCGAAATGAATTGCACCATAACGATCCACCAAATGGGGAAGACAAAGTGTGATTTATTCGATACACCAGCGAAAGGGAATTTAAATTAATAAAAACCCCGTTGACAATAGCGTATCCATTGTTATCATATATGTGGTTAATCGTAATTGTCTTTGTAACGGCGGCCATCAATTCCAGTGAAATTTAATTTCGTTTTTACGATAAATACAATCGGTGGGAATATCCTGACCCACTATCGCCCGGCATAATGCCTCGCCAATGTATTTTAACCTTCTATTAACGTCATTAACGCGTTCGTTAGCGCGCGTACACCGGAAATGATCCGTTTTCACGCTGTATGTTCTATGTAGTTCGATTAGAAAGCTGGTGGAACATGATTACGTAACCGATCACGCTACTCGGCAAGAAAACCGCGTAAATGCGAAAGGTTAAAACGGACGAATAGGGACTGTTTGAAAGGATCCACCAACTCGACACACTTTGCCGGCGTCTTTAATAACTTCTCGAACAATAGCGGATTAATGGATCCCCTCGCAACGTTTTCTTTACGATTACCGGCTGATGATTATCGCGGTAATTACCGACGATAGGGTGGACTGACTTGAAACTAGCGAACCGCTAGACGACGAAACACGATGATGTTTTATTCAGCCCGCGAAAGGAAAGCTGATCGCGTAATTGCCGCAAACGCGGTGCAAACGTGAAACAAAATAACACGCCATGGTGTCTCGTGTGTTTCGCAGGTGGAAGCGTCACAGTCGACACGCGATGTGTCAATAACGAGAGTCATTAACATTCGCGCGTGACACTGCACGCGATCCCTGGAAATCGGTGCACCGAACGGTTAACGGTAACGCGCAACACAACGATTCGATCTGCGATTGTCGGGGAGTAACGGACGAAAAAGTGTCCGCTCTACCCGTCCCTGCACGCGAGCTACCTCGTTCTGTCATTTTAGTTTGTCGTTGTGTGAAAATTGTAGTTTTTTTCTCTCGATTTCTTTCCTCTCTTTTTCAAATACGAGAATGTGCTTTGTCATATGATATATGGCTGATGGAGCGAGCAAGTTGATTGCGGGATGTTTATTAACTTTATTTTCAAGCAATAATACAGTTAATATCGTTAATATAATTATTGCTGGACGAACAATATAAATATTATTGATTCTCGTTCGCTTTTAAAAGAACAATGTATTTATTATTGCTGACGTGCACTTTCCAAACATCTAAATCTATAATCAAAGTTCAAACTCGTTAATTCCATTAACAAAACAACGTGCAAAGCGAGTACTACACGTACCAGTGGAATAAAACGAACCCTGGCCGTGCTTAGTTTGCACCGTTGCGATGAAATTCATTAGCAACGCTGGAAAACAATTATCGAATGCGACCACTTCATTGCGCACTATAAATCGAGCCGTGAAATCAGTCGTTAACGACGAAGGGATGCAGCAATGCCCGAGCGTAATCGCCGGATAATAAACACGCATGCCATCCGCCATCGCGGTTGAAACGGTTCTTAAAGCTCGGTACGATACTCGATGCACGTGTGACGAATTTAACTATTTTCGGGCAAAAAGCCTCGCACGCGCATACAGAGGAGTTCGTTTAATCGTGTCGAATCCTCGTGCAATTTGAGTCAGTGTAGGTCTCGATGGCGCTATAATTATTCCTTCGATGAGACAGCCGGAAATACGCGAGCTTTCACAAATTCCAATGTTACTCCATCGACAATTTCTTCAGCTGATCGATCGATATCCCGTTCGAGAATGTGTTCGTCGTCCTCTCTTTTTTCTCTTTATCAACATAGATTCTGGAATTTCCACGATGTAAATGCTCTATTTGAACGTATTTCCTCCGACTCTTCTTCAGCTGTCTCGTTCACCGGCACATCCGCTCCTCTTTTTCCCCACTTTTCTCCTCGTTCCGACCATTTTCAACGCGACGACGAGACGATCTCATTCGAGACGAAAGCACGAGACCGAGCGCTAGTTCCTACCCTCCGGCAGTTTACCAGAAATCGACTCTGACTTACGAGCTTTCCCTGCAATACAGCTCTTTGATTACAAATATTCCTCTTTCTATCCGTTATTTTTCGCGGTCACCGCGATCAGAATGCTCGATCGGCCAGCAAATCGACTGCTACTTCTAGAATCTATTTAAAAACGAATATTCGTGGGAAATGAACGACCCTGAGCTTCGGCATAAGGAACACTGCTCATCGAAATAAATATAGCAGAATGTCCCGTGGAGTGTTAGAAAAATGAAAATGATGGGAATAATGACGCTGCAAAATGGCCTGCATCAGTCTTTGGAATTTCGTAATTACTATATTATTATGTGTAATATAATATTTAATATTTAATATTTAATATTTGCTCTCGTCAGATCAATATTATGTAACATATGAATGAAACGATATATGTATTATTTCAATTAAAGAGCTCGTGAGCTGGCTACTGTAGAAGATTGAATTTGTATAAGACACGTAACGTATATAAATATCGTGCAAAAGGATACGGTAAGTAACCATACTTGTTGACTTTGATCACGTAACTTTATACAGCACATCACAAAATATGTACGTGATATTTATACAGTCGATTTTAAACATCAAAAAAGTGAAAAACATTCATTGACCATGTTTTGCACATTACGTTTCTTACTCTATAATAAAATTATAAGAATATAGAATTTCTGCTCTTGTATAAGCGTGTGATCACCCTTTTGTTATCTAAAACGGACACTATAACTGCATTTATGATACACTGTATATATAGAGAAACAATATTTAGGAATATCGTATTTCTATAATATTTTACGATGTTCAAAGTTCGTCTTCTCACAACACTTTGAGTACCGAAACAACGAGCGTTCCAAGCTTGGAGCTCTGCAACGTTGGCGAAGTCCGGCATTTATCGTATCTGGTCACCAGCACGCGTAACGGCGAACTTAACCTTGTAATCTTGCGGAACACACGACATCCAATCAAATCACGAGCAAGACTCTCATTCCACGGCGGTCGTTTTGCGGTGAACGTTGCTGGTAACCAAGCAAACCGAACAACGCGGCCCACCGGTTCTGGTTTCTCACATTCTGCCTTCGTATTTTGCACCGCTCGAGCATCATTTCCAGACGGTCACGTTTCAGACTTTAATTAGGATATAGCGTGGCCAATGGCTTGTCTCGTGCATGGTTATTGAAGCGAACCAGCTTTGGATACAGATGATTTGACAGAGGTCTACCAGTGTAGTTTCTCGGTATAATTGAGAAAACGTTTTTTTCAAATTAATTGTAATTAGGATACGACATCTTACATAAGATTGGCTAGTTTTTATTCTTACATTAAGCGTTTATTGTTAGAACATTATTACAAAAGTGTGTTTATTACTACACGAATATTCAGTCTAACGTTTCATGATAAATTCACATATTCGCTACTACAAACGTACATGGTGCGTTGGTTCAATTATTTAAGTAATTTCTGACGTTTCGTTTTAGCTTTTTGCGTTTCGAACGCACATTATTGTTTAATAAAAAGACATTTCTGACGAAAACGAAAATGCATCTGCAAGAGTGATTAATGATACTTGAACAGCTATTAACGAATCACTTGTATTTACAACATCATACACACGTGATATAGCATATCACATAATCGCTAGAAAAAAGAAAAACCAATAAGTAAAGTATTCCTCACGTATATTTCCTAAAATTGAAGACAACTCAAAGCAAGCACGATACGAAATCCATCGAGCGGAACTGGATTCAATATTTTTGGCATTTCGTTTCATCGCGACAACGGGTATCACCGGCGGCACACCACGACGCGACACGCTCACGTCACGTCGACTAACAAGGCAGTTTGATTTTCCACCGGTTGGATCGCTGTTAACCCCTTAACCTACGATTTACATTCGAGAATTTCGGGCCGATTTATGTTTGGTCCGATCATCTACTACGGGTTATGCCCGTAATATTTACGTTTGGCCCGATCATCGTACTACATGTTATGCCCGTAATATTTACGTTTGGTCCGATCATCAATTACGGGCTATGCCCGTAATATTTACGTTTGGTCCGATCATCGTACTACGGGCTATGCTCGTAGTTGTAGGTTAAGGGGTTAATGTCGTTGGTAGTTGTTAGAAGGAACGCGATGGTAGGTTACCGTCGTTACAAATCGACATTATTTCGAGGATTGGATCGCGGCCAGCCGCGTTTCTACGGATCGGTATTTTAATAAGCCCGTCAACGTCGTTTCCGCTGCTTTCCTTTCCCTCTTGTTCCCTCGCGTATCGTTTTTTAATGAAAGAGCAAGGGAGACAGAAAGGGCGAAAACGAGAGAAATAAAGAGAAAGAGACAGAGAACGATAGGGGAAAAAAGAAGGTCGTAGGTCAACGAGAAAACGTACTCGGTGACTACGTCGTCGACGGAATGTAGGGCAAACGCTTTTTATTAAGCGACGTAAATCACTCTCGAATTAAGTCGTGAAAAGGCGCTCGCGAGATCGTTGATGCTCGCCCTGAAAACAAGCCTCGATTGTAATTCGGCCGCGAACGAGCAAAGGGATACCGGCGTTTATTAGCCGATAGGTTTTACGGCTGTGCAAAGATCGTTCGGGCGCGGACGATCGAGAAAACATGCGCCTCTGCTATCGGAGCCACGGGCGTCGATATTACGAAAGTTTAAATATTGTTCGAGCGCTTGAGAAAGTGATTGATGATGCCGCGGACGTTTATAAATTGCCCGATAAATGGCCGTGCTCGAGAACGCCTGGCTAAGGCAAGAAGATGCAACGGACGGAATAAATAAACAACACAGGACGGTATACGAAGTTTTACGATTCGGTGTATAACATCGTTTCTCGAAGCAATATCGAGCAAAAAGGAGCGCTAATTGGTAACTTATGAGACGGCCCGATTCGATGAATTATCGCAATCAAGCCTCGTTTTATACGTCACGGGTTAAAGGATAAAGTAGTATAACACCTCCGCGCTTCGAAGTTACGAGACACTGGAGCTCGTTCGTTCTCGATGAAGCGAAGCACGCCCCCACGGTTTCCCAGTTTTCCCTTCGCTGCGAGCTCCTTCTCGAGAATCGCGCAACTCGTGATTTCGAGGAAACCTCTATCCATCCCCTTTCGTCCCCCACGCCGTCGAGCAAACTTACATGGCTCGCGGAAGAATTTTCTGAGAAAAAAATATAGATTCTTTGTATAAGGAGACCGCGAGGAACGAGGCTCGACACATACTTGGTAGTAACAATTTTAATGACGTTGAGCAAATATTTGAGGAACGAAGATTTTACAAAATGTTGGAAAACTCGCATGAGGCTATGGTTACAGTGGATAGGTGTCCTGAGGAATAATGTACATACACTTATAATAATCTATACACATAATAAGAAGATTATAGGCAAAGAACACGATAAGTCACATCCTCCATTTTCTATGGGAGAGCAGCTTTAAAATTCAGTACATTGTTAATGATTTCCATATTACCAAATCTTCTTTCCATTTGATTTCTATTCTCTTCGTAAGTTTGAAAATATTATTTGTCATAATATCGAATCGGCAAAGCAATAAAGATATACATATCATTTTTTTCTTTTGTCATTTGCTTCTTCTCACATATCTGACCTATTCATCGGAATGACAAAACACGCATCCACCATAGCTTTACGCGTATAAGTCTCTCGTTTAAAGAAAATCGATCAGCGAGCAACGCTATTTTTAAAAGCTAATCGAAAATTCAGCCGGTGCAGGTAATCACGATCACCCATTCAGCTTGAATCGGCCAGATATAGCGACTCCCTAAACTCACCTTCGAGGCAATTTTTCCCATGTTGGAGCGGGACCTGGTTGAAAATTGCCGTACGGAGCGAAGCAGACGCGTGCATTAAAGGCAAAACCCGGAAGGTTTCCTCTTTTAGAGGCCAGTTGCACGATGCACGGCCCCGCGTACATACACACACATATATGTGGAACGCGTACACACGGCTAATAATGCACGGAATAAGCGGTATATTACGTTGAGCACTTTGCCGGTGAACGTTTATTAATATTGGAAAATATCCATCTCGACGATCGTGACGATCGAGGTTGCCCATAAATTACAACCACCGGGTGAAACTGCCTCGCGCAAGCTCCGGCTTTCTACGGCCGCCCCCTGCCTCTGCCGTCGCTGTCGCCGTCGCCGTCATCGTTCACCGTATAAACCGGAACGTAACGATGCCCGATGCCGAAATATCGGATTTTCGCGGCGCTTTTCGTCCGATAGCCTGAATAAAATTAACTACAGACTTATCCCGGGGAGTTCCGTCTAATTTAACGGCGAGCAACTCGGAACGGATTTTCCAGCCGTAACACACAGGGGATCCAGATTACTGCCACGATAAGTTTTAATTTCGGTTATCGTCGGATAGACGATACAACAGACCTCGTTTACGATCTATTTTAGAACCGAAGAGCTTATGCCTTTCTTTAGCTTAGCTTTTGGGTTGGGTTTGGTTTTTGAACATTGTTAGAATAGTCATTTCATTGACATTGAAAACTAACCGTTTTATAGATTATAGGTGTAATTAATAAATTTACGGATATTTATGTAAATTCGTATTTTTATGAAAATTATTGAAAGGATAAATCTTAAGTAGAAATTTGTTTAATCTGTTAAGTTTCGCAAAAACTTCTCCTTGAATATCGTATATGTAATATTTATACAATTTTGTATCTTTAAGTAATGGAGAAATCTCCAAGTTTTCCGAATGCATAAACATCCGCAATCTCATAATTACAATTGTATAGATTGACAGCCAAATTAAATTAATGTAGCTGGTTGATGTGGAACAACCTTCCTCTACCTATCAATTTTTAATATTGCGGATCCGTATGAAATCTACTCGACGTCCATAAAAATGTCAACAAAATCATATTTAATTATTCTGAACCATGTCGATAAATTTACAAGTAGAGACAAGAAAATAATCATCTCAGAAGGAGATATTCGTACCGTGATCCAGGAAACGATCACGTCGATCCAAGCAGATCACTTCCAGTAATCGTGCAACGAATTCTCCACGTCCGTGCTCGGCTGATCCTTTCAGAGACGATTCGTTTTCAACGAGCCAGCCGGATAACACCGATAGAATAATTCGGCCAATTTGCCTCGACGAGGCGAAAGACAAGTTGACCAGAGGGCAAAGACCGAACACCGATGGGGTCGAAACTTTAAAAAATTGCTTCCCCTACTCCCGTCGAGCGTGCTCGGCCGTTGATTACGTTTCGATTAGCGGGCTCATTTATTGGCTATTCATAAAATTCAGGAATACGCGCGAGAGAGCATGCAAAAACGACGAGAACCGGAAGGGGAGGAATGGAAAGAGACGGCACGCGTCGAATTGACGTGCCAACGGTAATGGAATTGCCTCGGCAATGTCAGCTCGCGATTTTCCACGCGATTCCACTTCCGTACGATTAGCATCCTCGTCCTATAATACCGTTCGTTCACCGATGAGCAGAGCTTCGCCACGAAAAAATATCGGAAGCTTTTCGACGTCGATGTTTTCTCGTGAACGTTTTCTCTTTTTTCTTCCATTCGTGAAATTTTCAACAAATTGTTACTTTGTTAGATAGAAATAGAAGAACAAGCATGCGAAACATAAAGTGATTAACGTTTCACAGTTTAATGAGAAAAAAATATTGAAAGATCCCCGACGTCGGTCACATGCTTTTTTTTTCCTTGAAAATTCCTTGCAAACAATTTATTTTTTCATATTTATTTAATAACGTTGCGTAATTTTTACGTATCACTTCACTGCTCGACTTTCAATAGGTTAAAGACAAGAATATTTTTTCACCCCGAATCTAATAATACACAGAAGGACATTTCGATCATCAAGCAAGAGAATGTACACTGACGATGGTGCGTCAGGTGCATGGTGCATTCAATGGATTACAAATCGAGTGCAATGCATTCAAATTATTTAGTAACCATTTTTTAAAATTAAGGTTATATTAAATATTTCTAATATATTGTTTAATTTATTCAAAGAATTACGAATTGCGTTTCTGTTGTTCGCAAATATGCTTATCCCACTGCGGATTGTATAATTTATAAACGATTATGAAATATCCAATGGAAAGGAAAAAATACGACGTGATCGATCTTTGACGATTTAATGATGAGAAAATAGCGATTCGAAGAATTTCGACGACCTCATCATGCGACTTCCGGGCCACAAACGAGCGACGGATTTAATTCACCGTCGCTCCACGCCGCTCACGTGAAACATTCTGTTAACCGTGTTTAATGAACGTTGCGAGACGAACGTTGACGGCTTATTACGCCGGCACATAGGGACAGGTGTAATTTAACGTGGCCAGATGACGCTATCAACGCGTCACCGTAAAATTATTCTGCGTTGCAAATCGTACCGCTGCACGAGCTGCGGGTATTCAAACGCGATTGAGAAAACTCAAATCTAACGGACGAAAATAAATGATTGTACGTCATTCACTCGCGTATCATTTGTAATTCTCTTTCAAAAAAACGTAAATCCAAGAACATTCTGTTTTGCCAAAGTCAAATTAAGCTTCCGCTTTTTCAAATTCAATTGTACGTCGATATTTCCCAACTTTCAAATAATCAGAATTAAAAAAAAAAACTACCAAATATAAACAACTAATTCGATAACTAATTGACACATCAATAGATATTAGGTTACAAAACCAAAAGACTTGTTAACACTTTGAGGACCGTATGCTCTGATAAGCATATAGCGTGAATTCCCGTATATTTTTGAAGTAATTGAAAAGATACAAAAGTTCGTTCGGGAAATTCGTTCCGATCTACAATTCCATTCGATATACATTTATTGAATTGTATAGATGCCACTTTGTTCCACGACGTTTGTCCATCTTTCACGCAACTTGGATAGTCCATCCTTCCACAACCTCTCAGGTTTTTCGGCGAAGAACTTTTCACTATGATTCTTTATGTTGTCCAAAGAGTTAAAAATCGGAACACACTTTCCAAGCAGCATTTAACATATGTAATATTTTATTAAAAACCAATGATCATATTTAAAAATATTTCTGATAACGGTTTTTAATGCGATGTGCTTGAAAACAATTTGCCCGATGGAGAGGTTCTAAGCAAAATTATTTTATTAAATTCCTTAAAGATCATTATATATCATTATATATCAAAAACATTATATCTAATATACTGATAACGGTTGCGTATTATTCAAGCATGTAATGTAAAAATTAATTTTTTACATTTATAACATTTTGTTTACAGCATCCATTGCCTGTTTCGCTGTTTTATTTAACAGTAGTTAATATTTTCATAGGATACCGCACGAAGTATACAGGATGCGAATTCGCGTCTGCAGTCCGTAAAGTGTTAACTGTTACGTTAAAGAGGATAAAAATGTACTCTAAATTTCACGAGGGATAATCGGTTCCTGCTTTACGTGGAGGAAGCTGAAAAAGAAGAGGCCTATCCGGTTCGATGGAAGAGATTAGTCGATCCATAGCTGACTCTGTTCAGCAAATAAGAGCATAAAACTAGCAGAGTGAAAGAAAGACAGAGAACGGAGGTAGAGACGGCAGGCTTTTATAAGCAGTTCGAGGCAAGCTATGAAGCAGAGCGCACGCGGCTCGTTCAGCCCTCGAGGAGGTGGTAAGAGGTTGTGTAAGATCGATGAAGCCACTTTGACGCCAACACGGATGACACGTTCTACACGGGATATTGCAAATACCCGTGCGCACTCTCAGCCGTCGAGAAACTTTTACGAGCATCCCTCGATGAGAATGCCTCGTGTATCGGGTTAATCGGCTACGTCTTTCCAACCCAGGCGCGTAAAATAAAGATCGTCGATCCTCTATCCGATTTCCCATGAACCTCGTAACATGATGGATGCACGTGACATCAATAAAATGCGAAAGTCGGGACATTTTCGAAGAATAAAATAGTAAAAAGGAAAAAAGACTCGGAGCTTCCCGTCGATTTAGCTATCAATCTGTGATCGTTTATATCGGTTATTCTATTATAATTTTATATATCTTTTTTTTTCTTTTTCAGAAGTTTCAAATATTTTTATTCTATTAGAGAATTAATGAATTCAATAGCGACGCAGTATTATATACTTCGAATAAGGATGTTCATCGTGACGTATAATTGAGTTTGGAAAAGCGGAAACTTAATCGCCTAATCAACTTCACGCTACTCTCGTGCTTCTTATCACGGACAATGCTAATAGACCTCTTCCGTATAATTAACCACAGACGAAGCTTGTGAACAGTTATTAAGACTCGAACTACGTATTCACATTTCCTTCCCAAACAATGAGCCATCTGATCAGTAAAAATATCATCCAAAACCAACTTAAAAAAAGTGTTTTCTACTAGTAAAGACAATTTCCTACAAAATAAGAATGAAAAGCGAAAGAACGTGGTCTTTAATAAATATGATAATTCGATTTGTAAACGATGATATTCTATATTCATTCACCTTGATGAAGCTTCGAATCGAAGCAAATGCGTACAGTATTAATTGGCTGCGAGCACTTAACGATCCAGCGAACCGTCGATGTTTCCGTGCGTTTTCGAAGCAAACGGGGCGAACGCGAGGTCGATGTCTGCCATGATCTCAATTTCAGGGAAATTTCAGTCGGGGCAAACAGGAAACGTTTGTAAATCGGCCTGCCGGTATATGCCGGGCCTCCAGCTTCGTTTCGAGACGCTGTGAAGGTCGAAGCTAATTGGTCCGCCAACCTTGCCGTGTTTGCAGTTTGCTTGGTTTCTGGGACACCGACCATGACGGAAAACCGTACAGATCGAATTAAGCTGGAAATCGCACCTAACTATTAGTAGCTCGGCCACGGCGTCGATACTCCACTCAATTTAACTTATCTATACAGAGTTTCGTCACGCCATCCACTCGACGTCCATCGCATTTTAAAGAAATGACTTTGGAAACTTTGAAATGTTTTCTTTCGATTAGAATAAAATCAAAGATTCGCACGGAAATATCGGAAAGATTTCTGTGATTTAACGAAAAATTCTGTGGAACAAAATACACTAAATCCTTATTTAGAATGACGAAATTAACTGAATTTACGTAACTCGAATATTTTTTCTCTTTTTTTTCGAAATGCTTGCATCGTCTAATATGAAAGAAGCTTAAGTACATGAAGTGGAAGCGGAAGATGAAAGATCACAGGAGAAAAACGGAATAAGCCATATTTTTCCGAATTTACAGACGAACAATTTAAAAATTCGATATGTCATGATCTGTTTTATGTTACAAGTTTCAAAAATATTCCAACATTTCCAATTACGATTTTTCACTTAAGAATCTTAAAGATCTTAACTGCGAGAAGAACAACAACCAAATACGATTAAGTGAGATTATCTCATGAAGATAGAAGGAGACAAAAACGGCAACAAATCGTGAGCAGGGACAAATTTCACGGAATTCGCGGGGCAGAAATCTCGGCCAGTGCGGAACGAATTTATACTTGCCGCGAGTTTCCGTAGCGAGGCAAACACCCCATAAATTCGACAGGCAATAAAAGTTGTACGTGAATCTGTCGGCAAGCAGCTACAAGCGGGATCTCCACCCGTTAGCTTCCGCGAGTTAGAAAGGATGAATCGTTACCAAAAAGGTAAGGGGAAGTAAAAGAGAGTCTTCGTCTCCTCTCGGCCCTGGCGAAAAGTCGAACGCCGTTTCCGCAATTCGACTTTCAAACCGGCAGAGGATGGGAAGTTTGCCCTGTAAAACTGGCGAGCAAGTTTTCCGGGCCGGAGCCGAGGCAGCGTTTCTCGATGCTACGAAGGAAAATATGACTTCGCCAATTACTCGGATCCTCCTTAAGCGTCGTCTATCTCCGCCCTTCTCCATCGTTCTCCTCTTTTCGCTTCGTTCTGCCCGGAGCTTCATCGATTAGTCGTAAAATTCCACGTAACGGCACTCCCACGAGGTCGTCGAGAAAAAGCGACTTACACACGGCGAACATGGAGCGAGGTACGTAATTATTTTTTCGCTGCTGCAACGATCGATGTGATGATATTCGGTTGAGCGAGAAGGAAACAACGGGTGGCTTGTTTAGAGCGTTCCACAGGTGGTGATACGCGTACGATCGTAAATTCGGCGAAATAAAAAATTCAATGCGATACCGATGAAAATTCTTGGTGGCGACAGTGGCGTCATTGAGTGAGCGTGGCCTGTCGACCGAATTATCGGGGAAATCGAGTACGCTCGTTCTCACGGAAATATCTTTTGCATTGATTCCTAGCGTGGTAACGCTGGAAAAAAATATTCCGATTTGTATAAAACAGTGCTATCTACATTTCACTGTAGATGGACGAAATGAATTTGGTCGATTCTTTTCAACTTTATTTACCGTCGCGCGGCAACGAGTACGTCCGCGCTGAAATTATTTAAAGACATATTTCCAATTACAGCGGTTTCATTCCTAAACGAGTCGACCAATAAATATCCATCTACCGTAACGAGAGTTCAGCAGCGCGAAATGATGCACGGCGGTGAAGAAAGTTACTGGCGAAAATCGAGAGCGGATCCGTTCACTATTGACTACAAGAGGGAGGGACAAGAGAGAACGAAAGGAGGAACGAAAGACGGAGAAGAAGCATGGTCGCAGTCATAAATATCGGACGCGTAAATATTAATGACTAGCGAGAGCCGAAATCGAACATCGATAATCACGGCTGGCATTGAAATAAATGGGACGACGTGGTGCGGCGCGGGAACGAAGCGTCAGTTTTTCAAAGTTTGCGGCTGGAATTGGCCGTAACCAGCAGTCTGACCCGTCCCAGCCGCGACAGAGTAGCGGCTTAATGGAGCGCGCGATGAATATGGAATTCCCGATGAATTGGCTCGTCTCCAGAAGTCAGTTTTGCCTTTCGATCGCCTCGATACCTCGTTGTTAATTAAAGTGCTTTTAATTATCTGTCACGCGGATGCATAATCTCGCGAAGAATGCCTGGTATACGATACTTCGTGAACAATACTTCGCCAACGGTGTCTCGCCAACACGATATTGGAACGTAGAAACGCACTTACCGATGTTATCGAATTAATCCTTGTACTCTTTCGTCCAGTTTAATCTCTCGCGTTCGATAACGCTTGCCGCGAAAGGAAACAGAGAACGGAGGAAATAAAGAGGGAACCAGAGTTAAAAACGTGGCGATCAATTAAGCGCTTGCGATCCGATATCGCGGCGAACAGGCCGCGTTCTCCCGCAACGTTTACCTTTCGTTACGCCGTTCCACCGAGCGCTTTATACACACTTTATCGCGTACAACAAACCTCGCGAATCGCTGCTTGATCCGTTCGACGAACATCACTATCCTCCTTTCAGTGGTTCAAGCAGAGTTTACGAGCAGATTCGCCGGGATATTCTGCGGCCAGCCGGAAAATCATGAAACGTTAAGCAACATACATTCAACAAACCCTCAGCGTAACTTTCTAATCAGCCTGTTCTTACTCCATGAGTTGAATTATTCCATATTGATGTATTGCGCGGGAAGAAACGAGAGTCAGAAAAAGTCTATATCATTCCTTCTATCAAATTTTCTTCTTCGCACACAGGTGGAACAGCGGCTCGATCGATCGAAAGCATTGATAATACGGCCACACGCGGCCAAGTGAAATTTTCCAGGTCGATCGACCACGGTCGCGAGTAGCCCGCCTCTTAATTGACTTTCGTTCGAAACCGAATTGCGGTCCCTCGGCCGATGGCGCGCAGCCTTACACGATAAATTAATAAACGAGAATGGTTTTCCCAACACCGATTCGTGCTCAACGCGTCTATATCGCGATCACAATTCCGTGGATCTGGGTCAATCGATTTTCAATCTGTACTGTGAATTTGGACTAATTACAACGTTATGCGAATTTCTTATGAATTATAAACTTCACTTGATGGACATATATTCATAACATGGAATGGCATATTCATCGTATTTACTGTCCCATATAAGTATAAATCAATCACTCTTAAAACTACGAACAATTATACTTAGTTCGAAGCTTCTCTGTCATTATTCGCTACAATAAGTCCCACATTGATGTGGAATACAATTCATCTTATTATTTACGTTGAAATATTAAAAGTAACGAGAACATAATATATTTCAAATCTGACAAATTTTTGCTAAAATTCTACGTGGCCCGGCATAAAAAGCAAAACGGGACGTTCGACTTAATTGGCTCGCATGACACTCGACGTCGTCCGTGTACCGAGTTGACGTCAATCAAAGGTATTTTTAGAAATCGAATTTTCGTTACGAACTCAGCGAACCGATTAAATCGTCAAGAATAATGGGTCGCGGAAAATGACTCGTTAAATCAAACGACGGTCGTGAGATGTCTGATGAACAAAAGAAAGATTGTAAACAACGCCGCGAGGAGAATCGTGTCGCATGGTCGAAAGAGGAACGATCGTTTTGAAATACGATTCTCTTTGACACAGTGTTTAAAGTGAGTGGCGCCGAGGGGGTTAGATGAAAACGGTAATTTCTTAAATCCCTTATTTCGTCCGTAAGGTTCGCGGGTCCCTATAATTTCGCTCTATTCGCCTCCCTATAATTGCGCGTCTAAAGCAAGCTTCGCGGTCGCGCGCGCGCCCACCATCTCGTAAAACTGAACAGACCCGAATTCGACTGAATTATATGTAAATCGCTGGCATAAAAGTGATTTACATCTCGACCGTCGCATCAACAACGATCGAACGCTAAGTATCGTGCATGTCTAATAAGTAGTTTAAAGCCGATCGAACAATGTTTTACGTCTTTGTTTACCGTTTCGGGACGTGGTACGTTTTAAAGCTGAATCGACGTAAGAAGAGAATGTTCAAAGAATACAAGCCCCGTTAATCTTTTGCGGTTCTGAACATTGTATTTTATTGTATATCTTTTTACTTTTAGTATGTAAAATCGTGTATTTTGTACCTAAATAGAAAAGTATCAGAGTTAAAGATATAGAACAGTACGAAAATATCAAAGTAAACACGTTATTACTTAAGATAATTTATTACTAGATCGTGGATTTTTTTATAAATTTATCGAATATACAAAACTGCACGTAAGATGCAAAAAGATATGAGATATCTAAATGGGATAATACTTAGCAACGTTGCAAACATGTCTCTATTTTTAAGATCTAGCGCCTTAATCGTGATTTTAAAAATAAGAATTTGCGTAACACTCGAAGCCTATTTTTAGATATAACCAAATTGTGAACGGTCTTTGGATTTAACCTGTTGAATATGAACTAGTCGCGATAAGATACTGAATGTAATTCAGTCAGACTACAAAGATTTGAATGGTTTATCGAATGACCTCGTAATTTTCGATATCTCTCAGAAACTACGAGTGCCTCTTTCGAAGGACACATTGATTTACTGCTATTCACCGCTCAAGTTTCACAGAATTCATCGCATATGCATATCTATATTCATGATTTTTTGAGAGAACAAGTATTACAAGTATTGCTCGATAACCGATGGTTCAATATTCACGCGCAATCTTACCGGATACAAATTATCCGTGGATAACTGTGGTAAAGAGTATTCAATAATGTAGGTAAACCGGTAGAACTTCGTGACGGGTCTCGAACAGTTCGCTCCGTTCATAGCATATAGAAAATCGGGACAGGGGGAACCAGAGGAGCCGAAACGAACGAGGCTAACCCTACGATCGATGTCACGTTAACTCTTACCGCTACCCTTAATCAAACTTTGCCACTGTTCCGCGAACCTTCTGTGGAAACATGCTGTCTCCAACAAGAACGATATGGCGACAGATCGTTTTAATTTTACTCATTTTCTCGAGAAGAGCGTTTCTCGCGAAGAATATTTTCGAGCCGATGAAATCCTAGGTGCAATTACTGTAACAGCAAGCGCAACGCTATGGTTAGAAGTTGTTGAGCTTATTGGTTACTTGATTTTGGTCGTTTCTTTTGTCATAGCTTCAAAGAAAATGTAAAAGAATTATGTGGAGGGAAGATCATACGGCAGATTGAAAATCATAATGGCGTTGATCAAGATTTTTAGAATTTGAATCTACTCGCGTGTTACAATTTTTAAAAGTATCATCTCCTTGGTTTTATAATTAAATTAGATTCTCTGTTGTGATACGTTTCATGATTTGAAAAAAGTATAATGATCCTTTTTAAAACGATGGATGCAGTAAATTATTTTATGAAAACTGACGATGTACTGACTTTTTAAAAGAACAAACACGAATGAAATATGCAATACACGGAATTTCCACTATTTCGATATAAATTTCTGTAAGGTAGACGTCTTATAAAGTTCCTAAGAGAAATCATGTCGACGTTTTCTGAATTATGTACCTGGCAGTGGAGGAATGAACTTGGTGAAACGTTCGAAGAAAATGTTAGCGTGGAATCTGGCGAATATATTATCCACGAGGACAGTGATGCACGACTCGCTAAGTGGAAAAATAAAGTTTCGCGGATGTCATCGATTCCGCGTTAACGGCACGAGTTTCCGATACATTTTTTCGCTTTGAAAAATGGATAGTTTCCTCCTCCATCGGCCGTCCTGCAGTTTGTCATCACGGATCAAACGCAATTTCCAAAAATACGTCGGGTTCGTCCCGTCACAGTTTTTCACTTCGTAAAATCTGGCATCGACGAGCTCGCACGCTCGAGAAACTCCGAAGAGTCGAAAACAATATTTCACATTTCCCATTTTCCGGATTTGTCTCGCTTTAAAAGAAATGGAAATCGATGCAAATTACATATCATCGAACGTAATTTTAATTGATCGAGCTTTTACGCAACACTATTGACGAGTTTGCAAATCGCTGCTTGTTCCCAGGAATTTGTAATTCATTATTGTCAAATGCAAATTCACGAAGGCTATAAGAAAACGCATTCTGAGAATTAGAATAACATTCTAATACTAGAATTACAGACTTATAATTTGCATATGTTTAAATATATTATACATTATGAAAACAAACAGACAGTACAGTATAGCGATATTCCTATCTTAATAAAAGACAACATTAATTTTATCAGTACTTTATATTTGTACTAATTACAAAAACAAATTATATAAAACTTGTCATTCTGTCGGGTCTAATAATTCCAATTAATCAAAACAGCATAATATCCGCAACACAAGGTTTTTTCAAAAAGGACCTTTTCCAGATAAAAAGTAACAAATTCAAGTGTCTCTTACACATGAAAACTACGGGAAAACGCAATAAATCGTACTTTTTATTTTCTACGGGAGTATAATCCAAAAATCCAATACGTTGTTGTAAATATTATCAAAATTGTCTTATTATGTGGTTTCGAGGTTATATATAATATACCTCGTATATTTAGAAAAAGCTTGTCATATTACTTAAAATATCGAAGATATTAAAATGTTGCTTGCCTCGATACTCGTACTACTGGTTTTTATAAACCTTCGTCAGCTTATGAGCTATTTTTAAGAAACTTACGCCACCTAACAGATTGTTCCTATTCTTTACTAGGTACATCGTATTAAAACACGATCCTTTCTTTATTCATAGTCATATAAAATGTCATTCAAATCAGAAAACGAACAAAAATATATTTATCGTGATTTATCATATCTTCCTCCTGTGGTCTTCGCATCAACTCCCCTTTTTCTTTCGATCGTATCTACCATGAATGTCCAATTACATTTATAGCGAACGAAGCGAACCGCGCCTCTCATTTCTTGAAGATCCGCTTGGTGTGTCCGCAATGCGGAAACAAATTCTAGCGTGTCGTCAACGATGATCCGCCTCGTGAGCGTATCGTTCTTAACCACAGGCCGCGATCGCGTTGTCAAAGCGGTTAACGAGCCGTCTGCTGGAATCATCGTCGCGATCGTGTCGCTTCATCGTTGGAGGATCGGCTATCGCCCAGCTGTCGGGCACGAGCCCAAGACATCGGGCAACAACCATTCGTACACAACAGTTCCACGTTCGACCGCGTCCCACTTCCGGGACGCTTTGGTATGTAGTTGCGGTCTACCGCGAGACGTCGCGTCCCGTACGGTTACATCGTAATTTGGTACCGGTTTAGAGGTCGATTACCGATGCTGAACCGAAGCACCTACCATCGCAGACCTCGTTTATAGGAACGAGCGAATTGCCCGATCGAGCGAACGCCCGCTCTAATGGCCACCGCTGCGAATCTCTGTTTGCGGACACCGTATAATTGCGGATAATAAGAGAACAACCGACTAGCCAACCGTACTTTGATGGAACCAGTGAATTTGCTAACACGTTGCCAAGTATCGGCTTTGAGATCTATGACACTGACGTAACTGAGTTTCATTCAGTGGAGGAGTAGGAACTTTGACGTTAAATCTCTTCAGAAATAAATTTATCGAGGCACTGAGAGAGATCGTTATTTTATATTTTTCTGGAGAAATTAATCTATATGTGTCGGAGATGAAAGGACATCGGGGCCTGCCTTTTGGAATGTTGGGGAAACCCTAATACCCTAGTCCAGACTTTTACTATAGTTACACTTAAGTAATAAAACTAAGAAATAGTTGTAATGTTCTAATTCGATTATGGCTGCTCAATGACGATGGGTTTGGGCTCGAAGTGACATAACATCCACTTGCACGTGGAGCGACACCAGGATCGTGTATCACATCGCATTCGTCGTCCTGTTGGCCGTGGATTCGTTATCGAACCTGAATTCATTGTCATCGACATCTCGACCATTCGATCGCTGCTATTACTCGTAGCCTCTTGTAATAATCACATTTGTACCAATAAATATCAGCTATAACCACGATGGCAAATTCGAGTGAAGGTTTGTCAAACGCCCAAAATTCCAACATTAACCCGACATATGTATTTGTGCAGCCATTGGGCGCGAAGGTTTATTATTTATGCCAGAAATCCCAGAGTGGTTAAAATGTCCAATTTGTAATTTTTTCATAGTAAATTTGCAGATTTGCAACGGTGCACTTTCGAGACTCATGATTTATAGTAAACTATATAAATAAAGAGTTGTTTTCTCTCTTGCATTACGTATTATGTATTCTTCCACGTAGCTTTCATTTTGATATCCTTAGTGTACAATTTGTATGTTTTAATGTTAATGAGACGATCTTATGAACTTAGGTATATTTATTCACATTCATGGTCATTATATATTTCGAAATCACGGTTGAGCGATTAAGAATTTATAGATGTGGGAATGTTAGAATAAGCGATTAACACACCTATAATATATATCATGATCGTGAAATTCAAATGACATTGTCAATGACAATGTATATACGATCGGCATATTTGTAAATCGATCGAAGGAGGAAATGGTGCACGGTTTTCAGAGCAAGTGCATCCTCCTACTTGGCAAACGACGCTAGGTCACTGGGGCGAATCGAGCGTCTGAACAAGGTGAACATATCGATCGTAGAACGGCGGCCCACTAAGAAAGGCAGTCTGCTCTAGCGCAGCACGCAGGTGCAACGCACGAAAGCCGATGCATCGACGATTACGGAGTTGCAGCTGCACCGAGCGAATCGTCGATGTTCGATCGTCACTTCTACACAGGTACACATATATCGATTCGGAAGACGGGACCTTTGGCTCTTTGCTTGCAGACATTCGGTTGTAAATGACTCTCTTTTCGTATTCAACGTTAAACGGATGTCTAATGAATGTTTCGACAAACTTCTTCGCGAGATACATTATCTGCACTGATTTATGTACACCGACTATTATAATTTAAATAAACATCCAACGTCATGATCTGACAGAGAACATTTTGTTAAAAGAGACTTTTCACCAACTTTCTCCACGATCTCTTTCATCAACCGAAACTTTCACGGGTTTAAACGCTTCTCATCGTCCTGTCTGTCAACGCGTTCCGGTAAACGACCCCTTTGTATTTCCCATTTGTGGAGAAAAGACGCTCACAGGCTTTGGACTACCAAAATGGAGAAGTACCGGTAAATAGAGAACAAGAATGAAGCTTTTCAAAACAAGTAAACCCATAAATACGACCGTACTGGAAGAACAGCAAGGGATGTAAAGGTCATGAGACAAAGATCTCTAACTGGAAAGCTTTTCGTGTGACGCGGCTCAATGCGATTCCTATCAAGGTGCTTCTGGTGGGAGGAGCGCATTCGACTAGCGAGTCTCGAGAGCAGAAACCAATTAAGCGCCACTGCGTTTCCCGGAAAACGAGGAGCCAGAGTTCCCGGTTATCCTCTCAGTTCCCACAGTTTCTCGCTCTCTTCGCTACATATACACACACGCGTATACAAAGTGTCTCCTATTTTTTCTCTTTTTTTGTAAACAAAGCTATACGATAAATGATTTATAAAAATGTTATGACAAATATATAGAACAATAACGTGGATTGATTTCTTATCTGATGTAACGATTAAACGAGTATTAACGCCGAACAGGTCACTTTGGCCCTCAAAATGATCAGTAAATATCTACCTAAGCAAGAAACAATACGTATTACGAATTAATAATCACGAAGAATTCTTAATATATTCGCTGAACTTAAAAGAAATCAACGAGCATTTCATAAGATAATAAATTCAATCTTTTGTAAATGTAAATCCTGTATGTAAAAGATCTATCTAATTTACTACTAAATACTAAACTACTAAATATTGTCCATCTATTTCTACGCTTAAAGAAAGAGTCATCCCCTCTTGTTCCATTTTTGTTACAACTTTTTAAAAAAGTATTTATAGACCTACATTTGTATGACACATTTTTCTTATTTACAAATTAACCTAGTAGCATAACATATCAAAGATCTGAAACACCCCGTATACACGCGTTGTACACACACATCTAAACACTTATTCTCCATCAGATTCCTCTATTTCCATCTTTCCATTCCATCAAACACCTCATTTTGTCCGAGAGTCATCTCTCGTCGATCCTCTTCTTAGGTTCTACTTTGTCCAGTTTCACTTCAACCTCCCTATTCATTCGTTTCGGTTAGTGGATTATCGAGGCGAGTTAACCAGCGAGAGAAGCTCGTTTGAATATAATGCCCGTCGTTAGTGGCAACGACGTTGCGTCCGTTCTACCCATTCTTCATCGCTCACGGTTCCGCAACAGTTTGCCTCTTGCGACATATTCGCCCGATTCGACTTACTCTCGTTAACATTCGCCGTTTCGCACGCGATTTCGTCGATTCCGCGACGACAGACAGCTCCTTTCACTGTTCTTTCGTTCGGCAACCGCCCCGACCGCTGCAACCTGTTTGATCGAGATGTCGAAGGTCGACGCGAAGCCAGGTAGTAAGCGCCAGGTGATTCTTATCTGATTGAATGGTGATTGAAGTGTAGAGTTTCTGTACTCGTTCGTAAACCAAACCACGTTGTGAAACGTGAGCCATGCGAGCTGTTTCTTGTTTATGGGAATGTTTAGTCTTTATCTTTGAGGAAAAGAGATCTCACTTGAAGAAGCTTTTCTAATTTTAGAGAAGGTACTTTACGAACGAAGAAGTTTGAAGATAAACACTTTTCGTAGGGACTTTTTAGAAGAGATACAAAAACAGATGATTTAGGGCATTTTCTTCTTTGATTATTTATTCAATGTATAAGTTATGCATAGTGTAGGTAGTTTCTGTGGAATAATGATTTAATTTAGAAATCAAATACAGGTTATACGTACATTCTTTGGATTGGTGAAGTAAAAACAGATTTAAATTATGAATTTATTGCAAATACGTATAATTTTAATTTACGTCGAAAGTATATTAACTACTTCAATTTCCGTCTGATACGTATATGATTTTTCTAGCTATGTATATAATCTATCCATACATATTTATATGTATCATCCATAAATGGTTAGGGCTGTACTTACAAAAAACAAATGCCACATTCATCCTAAATCAATCGCCTGCGAATGTTCATACACGTTTCCTCATCTGATAAACACGTCTCGCCTTGATTCCTGCGCACATTCTGTACATGCTTTATAAAAGAACGTCACTTCCTCGGAATATACCCATACGACCTTCGCAAACAGGTCTTACTTCGTTTAATATAAATATCACGAGGTCGTTTATTCGTTGATCATATTTCCACATATACAATTTTTCACAACGGAGACGCTGAACTTCAAATGTACTGGGACTTTTTGACACCAACTCTAAGCAATTGCGCTGCTTGGGACTCAAACGGTTAAATACGAGGGTCGCCCAGAAAATAACACCCGTTTTGAAATAACAACAATATAAATGCATTTTCAAAGATTTTCTTTATTTGTAACTTTAGTGTAATTATGTATTAAATATTTAGTATAATTAAATAACTAAGTTATTTTTTGATACAGCTACCAGCTCTATTTGAACGCTCGTCGTAACGTTATACGGTTTTTTGTATACCTTCGTCATGAACTTCCGCCATCAGTTTACATAAGCATCGTCTTACGCAGTCCTTTACATCATCATTTCTTATGAAGCGTTATCGACCAAACAACTCTTTGAGTTTTGGGAAAACGTGATAATCTGGATCGTTTGATGCGTCTAGTATTTGCAATGAAGTTGCAGACACGTTCTGCAGCTTCTCTGTAACGAGAGACGGGCGACCCGAACACTTACGATCAATTATACAGTTTCTCTATCCCTATTGAATTCCCACACCCATCGTCGTGTCAATGATACTACGTCCATAATTTTATTTTATTACTGTAAACTGCTGTATTTAGATGGTGAATTCCTTTTGGAAGAACGTTTTCAGTGTTCGAAAAGTATAAAAGCGCGAGCATCGAGATTTTCAAATCGCATCGCCATTTTAAACGTATGATATGACGATAATATTAAATATTTAAACACATTAAACAAATTTGGTACGACTTACGTCAATACATGAATGAAACTAGATGACCTTCTATAAATACATTCCATCGTTTTATATGGCTTCTATACATAAACAGGTAGTATTTTCTGAATCCTAACCTAACCTTCGTACAATAGCAGCAGAATGCGGCATGGCACGTCTGTGTCGAATTTAATTAAATCCTATACTTTTATCGTCCACAAATTACCAAAGTATCAAAGGAAAGAATCTGTATCGAATTTAATTAAATCCTTCTATTCTTTCATCCTCCACAAATTACCAAAGTACCAAAGGAAAGAATCTTCGAGTTTCTTTCAATTTCGACAACAATCGTGCACGTCTCGTTCCGGAAGAAAGAGTTTCTAGAACTCGTGGACGTATTAAGCGCTCACAGTTGCGTGCCACCAGGACGAAAAATCGTTGAGTAGATTCGCAAGGATTCACGTTTACGAGCAACGTTCCCATTTCCGCGGCCACGAAAGCGAATACACACGCGCGCGCAACAGAAAAGGTTTCGACCGTACCGTTCAATTTCCGCGCGACGTTTCAATTTCTGCCGTCCACGCTACCGTCAAACCCCTTTCCCACCCTTCGTTCCATAGCCTATTCGATCCTCTATGCCACACCGTATGAGATCAATCGTTTGCCACGACTCAGCCATTTTTGGAATCGACGAACTTTTCGACCACAGTCTCCGTGTAAACATCGTTACCGATCGTCTCTTTCGTGTTCAACGCAAAATAGTTGTTAAGAAACCGGCGAAAGGAAAGTCACATGCGAAAGGAAAGTGACTTTCGTAAAATTCCAGCATTATTTAGCTTATTGTTACTTATCTAGAAAATATATATTAAATAAATCAGATATACACGCATCTACCAAGTACAATATTTGATTTGGTATATTAAATTATATTATTGATTTGGTATATTAAAAATGATGGGAAAAACGATTGCACGTTATATTTTAAGGGTACTGGTAATAATTAATTGTAAAAAAACTGCTCGATTTCCTTACTCTTGAACGAGTTTATATCAACTCGAAGAATTTTCTCTTGATAAAAACTATCCTTTCGATGATCCTCGTACATCACGTAACACGTTAAGCTCGAAACATTCAATTCCCTTCAACTGCTATCGGGAGAGATTAAACCAGACGAGGCAGAAATTGCGAGAGAGAAGGTTCTGCAACGAGAATTACATCCGGATGGACCAAGGCACTTTCAGCTAAATCGTATCACAAAACAAATGAAAAGTCACGATAAAACGGTCGGATTGTAGCAAAAAAAAGATGCTCTGCCTGGAATAACGTGCTGTTACATCGTCAGGCAAGAAGCGGAACACTTGCACGTGGCGAGGGAGGCAAGAGGAAAAGAAAAAATGAAGGTGCAGAAGAAAAAGCGACGCTACGTCATAACTCGTTACAACGACGACAACGGAAGATAAAGGCGGCGGTCGAGTTAACAAAGGCTTCCGTTGTTGCTATCTGAAGCGGTGTCCGCAACCATTGCGCATCCTACAATTGTATCCTGAGATCTTAAACCGCTTCGCGAAACGGCACTCGCGATTTTACAGGGAATTACCACCAGCAGTTGTTGATTAAGATTGCACCTTGTGGGATACACGACAGAAGTTGCGAATATGTACTAGAGGTTCTATCTTTCGTGTCTCGTTTGAAATGGCAACCAATGTAACAGTAAAGAGAAATCGATCCTTTGTCTCGTGTGTGTAATTGAATTGTCTCTATACAACGATGGGTGTAGCGGCTACGAATTTGTATTGAAGAGCCAGGTCTATCTCTTTAGAAATTATAGGCATGTGTGTTATCTTACGTGGTGCTCTTTCTTTATTTTATCACAATAATAGAGATCTATTTATGTTGCGTTATAAATAAAGGAGATTATTCCCCTTTCTTCCTTTTCTTCCTTGACCTCGTTTCTATCGTATCTCCTTCCCTTTTGTGTGTGCAAATAATTTGAAGAAATAATTACAATACAATAAATTATACTATACGAAACTACATGTGAATACTGTTATTTTCTTATAAAGAAATAACAAACGACCTTGATTACTTTGGCTGTCAGGTGCAGAAATATTGTTAGAAGGTTCTTCGGAAGAATGAGCGTACCTAAAGAATCGCAATAATACGAACTCGAGATAATATTGCAACGAAGCAGAATTTCATTTTACCATACGTAGAAAACTTATAGAAGATCGTTAATTTTCTAGCGACTGGCGAATAATTTTCCGCTATTCAGACAATAATTTTGAAGCTCATTTTAAATACATGTCTGTAGTTTAAGTAGAGAGTTAACAGTGTTTACGTATTATGTAATTTCACGGCTAATTAGGTTATCTATAAATACTCGTACACTTTATCTATTATCACTATCTCTTTATCAGATCTCGTAGTAGTGGAACAATTAATTAGACCTTCCTCTCAAATATACAGAATCTCTTACTTACAACATCTGTTGTGAATACAAATATGTGTATATACAAAATAAAACATCTAAAAAGCTCAAACCATTCACTTCATCGAAGCCATTGACACAACTCATTAACACAAAACGAGAGCTCTAAGGTACTAAGGCCATTTTCTACCTCGCATTTCACTCCAAACCCTTCGTTTACACGGATACTACTTCGACTAACCTGTCCATGCTACCTGACACGCTCGAGCTTTCAGCAACTCATCCTTCATCATGGGCCTAACACTTCGAATAGCTCGATCGTCTATAAAATAATACTTCGAACTTCCATTCAATTTCCATGGTCGTAAAACGTCCCCTAATATTTTCACAAACGTTTAGAAATTTTGGGAAGTGCTCAGAAACGCACTTACAAGTATTATGTTACCGTGATTTTACACCAGGTTTATTCAAATTACCTAGGTATCTATTTTTATATTTCTTCTAACAACTTTTCGTTCGCTTAGCGAAAAAAATTTTTTTTTTTAATATTCATTAAAATTACAATCAATTCTCGCGTTGAGAAGCTTAGCGAAAATATTTGAATATAGTTCTGGATTATTGTTCTTTGAGTATATGTACTTACGTCGAAATTTATACAAATCTTTGCAATGTCAAATTACCAAATTTACTTATACACTTCGTGGGAAATC
This sequence comes from Bombus vosnesenskii, assembly GCF_011952255.1. Classification (NCBI taxonomy): domain Eukaryota; kingdom Metazoa; phylum Arthropoda; class Insecta; order Hymenoptera; family Apidae; genus Bombus; species Bombus vosnesenskii. The sequence goes on from NW_022883063.1 coordinate 230,046, forward strand.
GCAGCAATTTGTACGCATTTCTATGTTTCTTTTGTACTTCCTAGTGAATATATCTTAAAACCGATCCTGATCCTAATATGCATTATGTAGTTTTATATCGAAGTTTATAGAAAAATTTAAAATGTTAAATCTTCGAACTTCTGTTATTTGTATTTTTATGAGCGTTTTATCGACCAGTCGCGGGGAGACGCGATCGCGAGGAAGCGCGTCAACGGGAGTCGTAAATTCCCGATTACGATTAGAGGTGGTTTTAATGAGTAGCACTTGATTAACAGTTCAAAGATATTATATATTTCCAACAACACGATGATTACGCTCATTGCGTGTATATATATATGTTAATTAATATATGTTGACTGATTTAAAATAGTGAACCCAGTGCAGAGCTGTCGACTGATCTGTAGTCGTAGATTCAGTGTAAAGATGATGACTAATCTATAGATATATATATAGGCGGAGATCAAGTGAGAATCGGCGACAATACTGTCGCAAAGGAAAACTCTTGTTCGGTGGTGATCGCCTACTACTGGTCGCTTACGAATGGAATTCCGGGAAACATGGGAAAACCCACGTTCCCCCAATGGAACAATGACCATAAGGAACGTCTCGATTTGAAGGTGTTTTAAGCCACTTAATGGTTTTAACGGTAAATCCAAAAAGCCTCGTTTTATTATCGTTCCTTAGGATTATTGCGACCAGCTTAACCCATTTGCATCATGGCCCTACTTAAGAGGACTGGTCTCTATCACCGCGCGCGATCAGTCGTAGGTACAATAAATGACATCCGAATTCTTCATGGAGTTTATCGACAATTTACTGTTCAAAACGATTGGTAGACAATGTTACTTCGCAAACATCGCATCTTACATTCTTTATAACAGAGAAAAAAGAAAAAATTATTTATTTAAAAAAAATAAGAAATAAGAAATTAAATCATATTATTTCTCGTGAAGTTCTTCAAAATGGTCAATACAATAAACTGATATAGGCGAGATGTTGACAACCGGGTTAAACGTGAACTTTCACATCTCAAGAATACTTAGCAACTGAAATAAAAAGCAGTCGCAGCGCGCGTAATAATCCGCGCTTGGATACAAATGGGTTAATTATATGTATACAGCTGATGGACACCTCGATCGTAGAGAGTCACCGGACGTAACAATGAGATAACCCCAAAATTTTGGTTGCTTATATATATAAGAGTTAACCAAGATGAAAACGTTCGAGGTGTATGATTTCACGCGATTATTGCGACAATGGGAGCGGAGAAGCATCCCAGGCGCATTCCACAACGTCGTCGTGTTCCCCTTGATGCTTCGTTAGCATAGATGGGCGCATAAATAGAAACTACGCACAGGCCGAGTGACGCATGGATCTCTCGGTTGCGATATACACGCGCCAAGTGCATCGCACCCCGACGAATTTGCGATAGGTGCGCATGTGTGCACGCCCGCGGTTACAGGTTGCTTTACGTCACGCGCGTGTGCACGCAGAGAATTATATGTATCGTGTACAGGTGGTACACGGAATTCTGTGTAGGAAGAGATTAAATCTGTGTAGGAAGTGTTTCGAGGAAAACTGAGGGTGGCTGACGTGGGAGCCAATGGTATGAGAGCATCATGATTCTATCTCATGTTTGTGAAAAGCGTTGTTATTCGAGTAATATGATTTAAGCATAGGTGAAAAGTTTCTTCCATTTTATTGGAAAAGGAAGGAAGAGAAGGAAGAAATTGATAAACTGCAGCGATATATTATTTCAGAAAAGATTATATTATACGCAAAGAATGAGGGATTAAAATATACTGGAAGTGAAATAAAAAGAATTTTACATTTTCAGTAAGAAAGTTTATATATATTATGTTATGTCATATTATGACAAGGTCATGAAAGTGGGGGACTAGTATAATTTGTAGTGGGGGATGCGACCTCGAACGACCACTCTTCAATCCCAGCTATAACACGCTTCCCTCTTCTATTATCCTCGTTCCACTTGCACCTAACCACTTCATTCCAATTCGATTCATTACTCTCATTCTATTGGTCGTAATGTCGGTATATTCACTACGCTGGTTGTGTATGATTTATGTATACTCTTTGACATTTTCACATTTTCCGAGTATAAGTTTGTCGTTCAATATTATTGAGAATTTGATTATTCACCGTGAACAATGAACGTTTCGTGACCTCGTTTCAAAATCTTCGAAAACCTATTGGTAAAGAACTATCCTAAGAAGGAAAAGAACAAACTCACTGGAGATTTCAATCCGAATATTCTATTTGCTCTACCAATCCAGCTATCCAGATCTTCAACAGGTACTTCCTCGAAGAATCTAATATTTGAAAATGGTTATCGCGTGTATCAGAAATTAGCGTTCTATGGAGTGAAATTCGATGATAAGACCAGAATCATAGGATTTCGCAATCTCTGAATGGTAATTTCATTACGTGACTAAAATTTAGACGCGATATAGCCGCGTATTTACTCTACCGTATGCTATGGTACTCAATAAAAAATACATACACCACGATAGATGTTTTTTCACGGTATTCAAAACGCGATCGTTTAAATTTCAAATATACTCGCGCGAACATCGTTCGACTGGATATGTGAGCACTCGGTGCACTAAGCCAACAGGTCGATTAATCTCCAACGAGCACGCCCTATTCGATAACAGGCTGCGCGAAGGATTTTCAAGGATCCGTGAACAACATCGTCTCTTGCTGTAGAAGTTTTCGTTATCGCCACTATAATGAGTGGGAAACCGCTTTTCGACAAATGGTACAGAGAGAGACAGACAGACAGACAGAAAGTAAAAACGCAAATTAAACGTTCATGGTTTCGGCTTGTACACGTGGGACGGGAATGGATTCACATAAGTTTACATACGAATTAGTCGGATATTTAGCGGAATCGCGGCACGGTTTTTCCGGGCGCCGAAAAACCAACGTGAAAACGCTTCACAGACCCAGAAACAAAATTACTCCTGCGTTAAACATGAAACGAAATTTCCGACGAAACGCGCTCCAATTCCCGTTTTTCCGTTTATCTCTTTTAACGCTAATATTTATACAAGTGCGTCTGCGAAACCATAAAAATTCTGTGTTGCAAATAACAATCATTGAACTTAAAATTAATGCTTTTTTCGTATGGCTTCAACAAAAGCAACTTTTTTTACTTTTTTATTCTTCTGAAAGAATAGATTCCATATTAGTTTCTGGTATGGCGAGTTTCTTCCTATATCTGTATTTTAGAATAATGAATCTGTTTTACGTATTTGCGATTGTAGGTCTTCAGAGTGCAATTGTTTAAATATACTGAATTGTGATATACTGAAAGAATCCGCATAAAAGAAGAACTGCGATACGTTGGTGCAAAATTCAAAACGTATATTAACATTCATACCTCTCAAAGGGGTTGAGGTCAAGACAACAAAAATTGATATGTCTTCATGATAATATTAACATGTGATCTCGATAGTCGGAATCCCAACTATTCGCGTGTCGATTCTTAATCCTAATTACAATTATGAACGAATTTGATAGTCAGAAAACAAAGCTAAGGGATTTAAATGCGGGTTGTTAAGTGTCAGCGAGTCCCATGATGAAACGTGATGAAAATTTATCCGTGGATGAGAGAAATCGAGCTAGTTTACGATGACCAGATAACTGAACTCGAGTTTCTCGAATTATGCCACGATCATCACCAATCGAAATGAACCTCGTAATCGGAAAAGTTTCTATGATGACAGCGGTAAAATTAATAGCAACGAATCAAGATGGAAGACGCGTAATCCGCCATATGGTCATAAACTTTTCAATTCAGAGATATTCCACGTGCGAATTAAAATGTTTTATGCAATGAACAAATCAGTCAGATAGGAGTCGACCTTACAAAGGTTCGCGGTAACGCGAACCATGGAAGGTCGTTACCACGCTCACCCTTGTCTGCTAAGTAACGACGTCGTATTCTCGACGTAGGTGTATGTTGTACCCAAGTATCTTGCGTAGCTACGTGCCGTGTACATGGCCGATTGCGCATGAAACCATTCACGCGAAGGAAGCAGTCCGCTCTTGCGGCAACGTTAAATCGTACACAAGTAGACGGTGTCACGGATAACGGGGCAACGATAATTTCTGTCCGGCACTGTTGGAATCTGGCCGAGAAACTCCAAGACAAATAACAGTTGAGCGACAGTTTCTTTAAAATAAAACGAAATGTCGCGAAGTTTAGATATTGTTCCGTCCACTTGATAAGTGTGTCGTGCAAATTGAATAATATATCGAGAGTAAAATGATTTTTAACATATCGCTTGAACGATCGGGTTTATACTATGCTATGTTGTGTTACGGTATGGAGAAACTTTATGGATTCGTTTCTGTGTAATTTATCTGAATTTTGTTTAACTCATCTAGATGTAAAAGGTGTTGTTGTAAGACAATTGTCGGCAAATACAAATTTTTGCTCTTACTCAACAATATGGAATTCTTATCTCTCTTCGCACAAAATATTACCTTGCCTACACGTTTTCCATACAATATATGTTCTTTCTTTTTCTATTCTGGAGTCCCTTCCATTCGATTCAGGTAAACTAGACAGAAATTCCCAGGACACATTCAGTCACGTTCATCGAAAACCTTGGATGGCCATGCGTTCTTCTGTCACGCTCCTTTCAAGTATTCAATCCGTCCCTCTCGAAATTCCTAACTTTCGAAACTTAGTTACCTGCCGTAAACACTTGCATCAAATTCTCACTCCTGCGATTATAACATATTATGCCATAAATAAACCACAGATGTATATATATTTATGAGAAACTTAGAAATGCAGAAATGTACAGAATACACCTAATACATAAAAATATATAAAATACTCAAAGCAGAGTATTCGTTCTAATATCGAAAGGTGAAACTAATCTCCATTTAATTTAAGCTTCTTTAGTTACATTCATAAAAACACAAATTTACATAAACATTCGCAGTCTAGACACGAGAAAACGTCAATATTACAATTTAGTTTTCTCATCATTCGCAGGACGGTCATAAGATAATTAGGTCATCGCGGTATCGTTTCTGACGAAGGAAGAATCCCTGAGCGAGCATAGTGATGAATAATACTTTCGGACGTAATTGTTACAACGAAGTTACAACGAAGTGGAGTAGCTTTTACATTACCTTAAGGCTAACGGAAGGTCGGTCGTCCAACAAGATTATCTATGCTATGTCGAGATCCGTGGAAAAAGAGAAAGGTGGTTCGTACGCTTTGCTGGAATTACTGCACAGGATGTCCCACTTAAGTCGAACATCTTGTGCGGCTATACGAGGCGCTTCCTATGCCACGGGATAAACGCTGAGGGAAAAGAAAATCGTTCGTTTCGAAAGCGCGATGACATCAACGCGAACGAACGTGAAACGTCTTAATGCGCGCATTTCTGTTTCTTTGAACTGAAACTGCAAATGTTCGTAAACATTTAAACTGTAAACACCGATAACTTTCGCGACTTCTAATACGATCATATCAATTCAGCAAATATGTTTAGTCATTCCTTGATTTTTATGTTAATTTCCCTCTTATGAACGTTTTCGCTCAAGGCCAAGAATCATTAGAAGATCTCATTGAAAGAAGTTATTAATACCCACGATCACAGATTTCATTTTAATTACTAGTTTATTTAAAGAAATTGACAGCGGGGTCGTGTAAGAAAGATAATATTATATTCGCGTTACAAGTTTTGATCCTTACATTTGTCCCTACAATCTACCATTAAAACCGACAAAACCAGATTTCCAACTCGAACGCGTGCCAAGAGTGTACTGTAAGCAAGCACCGCAAGCAAATACGTTTAAACCACTATACCCAAGTTGGTTGGAGCTCGGACTAAAATTCTCAGAACTAACTGAACTGCTATCTGTTTCCTTGACGTCTCATACAAATATTGTCAAACATTGCCCAATCGTTCGATTATTTTTCGCAAACGTAAGAGATTCAGTGACAACCGGCATTCTTCAACTTCTCTTCCTCCTTTCACAAAATAATTCGTATGAAAATTTTCTTTGTGATACCACCTAACAAACTGTAGTTGGACGATAAAATTTCCTCAGATGTCCTAACTAGGAGGACTGTCAAAAAACAATTCAAAGCGTACAAACAACAACCATATGTGTCGCGATTATTTTAATTATTTCTGGTACTCCGACATTTTCAAACTTTCGCAAAAGAAAGTAGAAATAAAAAAAACGACTTTGAAATTTTCCGTATGTCCTATACTTTCGACTTTATGTCAAAGTTGACTCGCGGAACAGAACAGGTTAAACAAAATGTCGACGTCGACGATGATCTAACTGTATCCTACCTTTGATAACGCGTGTACAAGATGCACACACGGTCCGCGTGAGCATGTTTGTGCATAATACACGAAGCGCGTGCACGTAGACGCGTCACGTAGCCGTGCGTGCAACAGTACACGGCCGAGAAGCAATTATGTACGACGGCAATGATAATCCCCGGTTGTAACTACGCGGGTAACTATATCGCGCTGCAGTATATACCGTGACAACTACACCACGTAGTCTACGGGTACAGTTTATATGGGAGTCGGTCGTATAACGTTTACGTCATACGAGGCGAGCTGCTGCTTCTCCGAGAGCTTGCATGCGGAAACGCACCCGTAACTCGTCCCTGTGTCTACGATCGCGCTTAATTGGCTGCGGATTTCGGATCCTTGAAATTCAAACGATTTCGGAGGATTAACTTTGGATTTTGGAATCCTGCTGACGTTTTTCGCGATTTAAAACGAGTATGTGAGTATTTTACATTTTTACAGTGGCATTTGTAAGCAATGTTTTTGAATTCTTCGAATGACATTTTCTGATTTGTAAAATCTTTTATTTGCGAAAGTTTGTGATTTGTCAAATTTTGTAATGTATGGAATTTTAACTTGTGAAATTTCGTAATCGCTGATATTACGTGAGTTCCAAAATCTTGCGATCATTGAAATTAATTTGTGGAATGGTGATTGCCAAATCTTTCGATTTGGTATTCAGAGGTGTAAAAATCTAGAAAGTTCGACATTCATTTTTACAAAGAAAAAGATTGAATAATTGTGCGTTTCAGTCGTAATGTAGAAATGCAATAATTCATTTTTTGGGAAAAGCTTTTTCATCGTATTACTGGTGAATGTTTCGCATACAGATATGCAACGAGGCTAATTAAACGTTGTTGGCGCATGTTATTAATGAATAAAAATTCGTACGATTGAATCCAAACGATTGACGTACAAAAAGCGTAAGTTGTTGTTTAGGAAAATACGTCTCATTAAATTGTACGTCAGCAAAATTGTACTTTTACCGTGGAGAATTGTTTTCTATAAAATTGCATCAAGAGTTAGCACTGGTAGCCGTAAAACCGGTATTTTACTTATTACAAATAATAAATAAATAAAAATGCGAATGAAATATTTCAGAAGTAATCTACCTTCGACTGAAGGTTGATTAAATGAAATTACATTGTACTAAATTGAATACATCATGCTGAGCAGGCTCGAATTAAAACGAATACTAATGAACTATATCAAAAGGAAGAATTGTGATTAAATGAAATCAAACTGGAACTAGTGGAACCAAAATACGATAAACAAATGGAAACACACGAGAAAGCAATTCGAAATAAAGTGAGTCCGACTAAACCTATCGTGGTCGATTCACCAAACTGTACCGAATAGAATTGAAACCAAACTGAATCCAATGAACCTACAACCAGTTGAATCAAAAGAGAATTAAAATCTGAATAAATAAAAGCTGAGTCTCAGTTCACTTTTCTTATGATTCAAGCATTTTTATTTCAGATGTAGCTTGATCAGTATTTCAAACCTCACCAAAATCCTTAACTCTGGTAAGAATTCCAAATCCAATTTTAACTCTATTAAACTCTATTAAATCCAACCATTCTATATCCGGATAAAACCAAACTAGTTTGCTACAAGAGTGACATGGCTAAAAAATTGTGTAAAATGTCATTCAGATATGGACAAAATTCCAAACCTAACTCAAATCGTACGAAATCAGGTCGATCCAAACCAAATTAAACGAAACCAAGCCGAGCCAACAAAACGATAGTCTACGATTTAATTCACATTTAAAGAGAATTCAAACCTTATCTCAAATCATATTAAATCGAATCAATATACACCAAATCGAACGAAATAAACCACACAAGACGTCTTTAGAGACATAGTTCAAACGTAACACGTTTCACATGACAATCTTTCGTTCCATCCTAACTTGCATTAATCGGTAGTTTAACGTGGAACAATCTTGCTGCTCTTGTCGGACAACGAAGCACGTTTTACATTTCCCACGAATCTTTTTGAGACTCGTGCATCGGATACCCGCGACACACGGGGAAACGGTTTCGATGCGAATGATGCAACGACATCGCTATACTCCGATAAACGACAATAGTAGACACTACTCCGCGGTAATCGTCGCTAGAATATTCATGAATCGCGGCACAGCTACGGAGACGCTGAAAAAAAAGAGATACGGCACAGTGGGAAGAGGGGATCGTTGAAAGAAATCCGATAAAAAGCAAGTATCGAACTGTTCTATCGTTTATACTAGTGTTGACCGTAGTTCACGAAATATTATACTGTATATTGTACATTGAGCGAAAAAATAAAACAAGTTTTCCCGCGTAATAAATCTTCGTAAATGACAAATGTGGAATAGGGCTTGAAATGAAACGTAATTGTTCGACGTTTGTGACAGGTCTGAATTAAAAGATTTATGTGTATACGAAAATTTATATTGTCGGTTTGCTACGACAGTGACAGGTCTAAAAAATTACCTGTTTTGAAATATGTGCAGTTTACTTTAAATATGAGCTATTTAATAGAATGGAAGACAAAATTAGAATTATACAATTTAACGTTTATATTAATTTTTTATATTGCGCACAATTTCACAATTCAAAATAGGCTTATTTTAACTCATTATCTTAGAAGCAAAGTAAGCAATATAAATAAACGACATTCCCTGGCAGACTTGGAAGCTAAAGAGTATTATTAACTAAATTATGAAAGGAAACAGATATTCTCAGAGAGTAATTACGTATGATCAACTTCAAATTTTCTATCTCAAACCGATTTTCTGGACAAATCTGTTTTTTTTCTCTCTCCTTCTCTTAACTGCTAGCAAATTGACAATATACAGATGTACTTGAGAATCTTGTAGCTCGACAATTTTGCTATCCTTTTTTTAGAAAATTGCAAAAGTCGAATATCTGGAAAGGAATCAAAAGAGCGCGCGCGTTGCAGAGGGTCTTCTACGAAGCAAAGTCTCTCACGGAAATATAACGGTAAACTAAGGCAGCCGCTGCCCGTTCCACGCATACCATAGTGAATAGTCCGCTTCTTCTGCTTCTTATTCCTGAATTCCGCTCGAGCCTGAGCTGCGACGATGCACATAATATCCGCAAAACAACAACTTTCGCGTCCCTATTAAATTAATATCGACTCGCCTCTAATTAGGCCAACCAATTAGCGAATTAAACTTTTCTGCCAACCATGCCCCAAGTGAAAGAGACGAGGATTTCTTGTGATTCACAATTCCTGTAATCACCTTTTTCAATAACGAGAGATTCGTATTTATCCAAGCAACGCCATATTTTTCTCGTTTTAGCTTTTATCTTCCTTTGTAAGAACCAGATAAAAGGTATCCGAATAAATGAAGCAGCATTTAGGAAACGACATGCAAATGAGATTAAAATACAGAGGCACGGGATTCAAGGGGGTTGACGATGATGCCTTCACGGCTTATAGTTTGCAAGAGATATTTACTCGACGAAATTAGGGCGAGCAGCGTCGTAGAAGCCAAGGGCGATCGAACGGACATCTTCGAGCGCGAGGGCATGAATCCAATTACGTCGACTTTTATTTACAAGCGGAATACAATCAACGTTCACCCTCCCGCTGTCCGTACTTCGATTGCTTCCTATCGTATCCCATCCGATCCCTACGATATCTCACCAGGATCCTTTTGTCCTATTTCCCTCCCACGATGGACATTTTCCAACAAACTCTCTGGCTAATTTAACTACGTGTACTAATACTATTCAACGAATCGTATAACGCGTTCCTCTATAATACGCATTTACACGGGCTGACAAAATATTGCGACGGTATTTGTAAAACGCGATAAACAGTATAGCGTATATATGTAGATCAAGCTAACACAACTTTTAATCTTTTATTCTGCAAATGCGATATTCATTTCTTTGTATTATATGCAATGTGGCATTTTAACACATTTAAATTTTTCATATATACAGGCTAGTTGCAAATGATATAAAATATAATCGGTACAAAAATGTGGTTCGTAAAACGTAACTTCCTATAGCACGGAACGTATCCCCGTGTTATGTTGTATCAAGGCCAATTATGCTATATAGCTACCTAAACATCGTACATTTTAACGAAGTTACAATAACGTTGATGAAAATTTCTCATCATTGAGAATAATTACACGCTTTTTTTAGAAATGAGAAATTCTCCCAGAGATTGAAGTTAATGTTCGCGGTTCGTGCAACGGTCGACAGATACGAAAGACGAAGAAAACACCAGCCGAGTTTTTCCACGTCTCGAATACGGACAGTCAAACGAATGAGTCCTCGGGACTTTCAGCGTCCCAGTACGTTCCGAGCTCAATTTCAGCTCAATTACCGTAACCAACCTTTTTATTATTTTTACCAGCTGTTTGCTGGTTTCTCACTTTGACAATTTTCCTGTCCTTAAATCGGAGCCACAATTTCGCTATCCAGGCAATTTGCTCTGTTTTGACCCTACGTTGGACATATTTCATCTATAACCCAATATTCGCCATTCCGTGCCGCGGAAATTGGACAATCGATAGCGACCGCAATAGCTCGAATTACGAGTAAAATTCACCATCGGATACGTTTTTTTTTCGGATGGCACGGGGATACCGAGTGAAATTTGAGCAACCTTCGAGCCGCTCCCGTCCACGTTCGAACGGAGCTACGTACTATGCCTGCGAACGATAAAAATACCAGGATCCCTGCAATTTTAACGAACCTCTTTTTCTTGGTGAACGCTATAGAAGGATTCCTCGTGGAATACCAGCGAACGCACGCGTGGAATAGACGAGGGCTGAGAGAAATGTACTTGTCATGTTTATCTATGTTTGTCATACATGATAAATATATTACCGTATACACATAATTATATATTACTGCTCGCTAATATATATATATATTTTTTTTTGCAATCAGTAGACTATAAATTGAAGTTTCGAAAAATAAGATATTATTGTCTATATTATTGTGTATATATATATATATATATATATATATATATATATATATATATATATATATATATATATATATATATATATATATATATATTTCTATATATATATATATATATATATTTTCTATATATATATATATATATATATATATATATATATATATATATATTTCCAAATCTTTTGGAAGACAATAATATCTTATTTTTCGAAACTTCAATTTATAGTCTACTGATTGCAAAAAGAAGATAGTACATTTGCGAAAAAAACAAAAGCTGAAGGGTAGAGAGGAAAAACACCATAATTTTATAAAATTGAATTATAATAGACAAGAACAAAAAATAAATACTGTATGTAACCTACAATAAACAAGTTATATCAACGTGGTAAAAAATATCTAATATAAAAATTAATAACACTCGGGCACGCAAATACCAATTTTAAACTTCCTTTTATTCGTCACTTATGCTAAAACCAATTACTAATTTATCAATTAATTTATTCATTTGAATCCAATACGAGCACTATTACCGCAGACTAAGCAAGTTGTCCGGAAACTTGAGAACGACATTGTACGTGTTCGCGTGCGCCCACGACCCTATTACAGCGAGATATGTACTTCGAGGTTTGCTACGGACCTTCTTTTCGAGCCTTTCCAAGGTTGCTGCATTCGATTAGGCAGCTCTAAAATCGGCCACGACCATGATGGCTCCGTAACAGTTCTACTCTGAATGAGAAACGAGCCTCTGCCTCTGATTCTGGTTGCTCTCAAACCATAGCCAGAAAGTTTCACGAACACGATGGAACCACGGATCCATTAGGGATCCATTTAAAAGTGTCCCCTTTGTTCCAATAAATACTCGTTATTCGAATATTCCCTCTCATTGTTCGGTACGAATTAACGCTCGTTACGGGAGCTCGTGGTTTCCGGCCGAGCGCTGAAACGAGGGAAACATTTTTGAAGTAATCGCGTATGTTGTCGTCAGAATTGACAATCGCGCGTCTTTGTTACGTGGCAAGGACTCGATATTTTAATATAACTTCTATAATTAGCTATTTTGAGCGAGATATTTAGTCTTCTCTTACTGGAATCTTATTTGTTTATGAGAAAAGAAGTTCCAGTTGACTATGGTTTTTCATAAGAGTTTATGAGTTAATGATTGACATAACTGGATTGTCCATCTGTTCTCTAGTATTCATAGAATAACATAGTATCGTAATATAACAGAGTCGAGTGATGAAGAAATAAAATGAATTAAACTGTATAGTAGAAGATTAAAAGATTCAGTTGATTTTACAATTCAGTTCATTTTTATTTAGAAATATCTTTTTTTATGGTTCCAGACTAAGTGACGTTGTTGGAATTTCTCTTTCAAATTTCCCAGATATTACAATCACGTATAACGGTTAAAATAGTCGAATTATGTCGTTTCTAAACCAACGAGTGAAAGTAAATACATGCAATTAAGAAAAGGTAAATCGTGTAAACACGAAGTTTCGGAAAGAAGTACGTAAAAACTATTCTCGTTTCATGTTTTATTCATCCAGCATGTTTAAATAATGACTCGACAGAGTTCAATTTATTCCGTCCATGTTCGGAAAATGGACTACATATTATTGTTGCATCGTGTCGAACTCGATCGAGTCGTAGGCATTCGTTGCCGCTGACAAATTTCTCGCATATCTGACCGACACACCGGCTAATTCGCAATCTAAACTGCACACTAGTGCACACCAGCAATCATCTGCACGGATTCACGTGGGAGCACAGTGTATCTAGTGAGAGTAGACGATTGAAACCGGTTTCTCCTGCTTTCAGACCGAGTAATTTCGTTAGTTCGCGCGGCATCCTCTTCTCTCCTCGTGCCACGGACAAGGGAGAAAGCTATTTCACCATCACGATCACTCCCGTTCGGCTGCATCGTTCTCAAATTGTCTAGCTTCAAAGAATTTCTAAAACGAACAGGTTTTTTCATCGTCTTCCACTATATTTTCTATTTCTTTATTTTGGAAGGGACCTTCTATTCGATATACACGATTGTTTTTGTAATCAACGTTTCTGTTCTTTTCTTTTCTTAATTCGATTAGGTTATAGGGTAAGCAGGGTTCTTTAAGTCAGAGGAATACTTTAATCGAGCAAAATACGATTATAAATAATTTTTAAGAAATCTACATTTGAAAATACGATGTTACTGATTGACGTGACAAACACAGTGAAATATATCGTATGCTCATATTTATCGAGAAACTTCTATTTATCAAAACGAAAAGTAACTAATCTTAATATTGTTAGTTGTAATTATCGTAATTCAGTAACATGTGTATATTACTTTATTTTCGTAGATTCAAAAGTAGCTGGTACAGTGAGACAAATATCTGAATGACCTATTTTTCGAATTCTGAGGAAACTTGATATTAGCGAAAACGATCTACTCGGATAAATCGATGGTTGAGTATCAAACTTGTGACGAGCTGACGTTCCATAATGACGGAGGGAACCTTGTAATGCTTCCTCGACCATGTGGCTATCGATTATAAAATGTAAGAATGATCCATCAAAAATAGAACGCTGCAACAGTAACACGACGCCCTCAAACACGAAGATTCAATCTACAAGAAGCTAAGGGAAACGTTCGAACGATAAACAATTGCCCTCAAAACGTCGAAAAAACTTAGTAAAATTTTAAATAAATTATCTAAAAAAACCACTCTAGGAGTCAGAATGATAAATGGTGTATGTAAGTGCCGGAAGCGAAGATTTACAGCAGAAACAAGTACTGCGTTTCTACTAATTCTAACTTATTTCTGATACTTCATTCATCACTTGAACGCTATGAACATTCAATGATTATCACTGATAAAAAAAACGCTTTATTCTAAAATAATGGTACACATGTACAAATATTTTTTATCCGCTATATAGTGAATTTACATCTCTTTTCACTAAGAAAAAGTCTTTTACTCGTTTCTTTAACGCCTACATCATTTGCCATTTCGACTCGATTTATCTGCTTATCGAAAATACTCGTAATCCTTTACGGAAGTGAGAATGAAAATGCGCAACGACGAAACGTCGTAGGCAGACGAAAGGAAACCTTCGAAGAGACCCGGCGTCGCGTCTCGCCGTTGGCACGGTCGACGGCATCGCTCGTCGTCGCGCGAGCATTATGGGACGCCTTGAAGTAGTTTACAAGCAGCTTGAAACTCGACGTCGAACGGAACGAGAAGCGAAACCCGCGGGGCGGCCCCAACCGGAGAGAAGCAAGATTAATTAGATGCCGATGACAAAGCGGGAGCGTGTCTTCACGCGCTCCGCTCGGGCTGACGTTCATGGCCCGATAAACTTTGAAATTTTGACGACGCTCCAACATCCGGCCGCACGAAGCCTTCTTCCCGCTGACAATGCCTGCGCGATAAGGCTATTGATTCGGTCCTTGCCCCGACGGGGAAAATTGAACACTCGATTAAATCTTCCTCGCGTGGGCGTTCCCGAAATTCCCGGGCGAGCTCAATCGATGTTCTTGCTTCGACCAAAATACAAATCTATTTTGTCTTTCTATTCTTCCTTTTCTCTGTATGTTTTCATTTAGTAGTTCAGATGTGAAAGAAGAGAATAATGAAGACCATTATCGTTGAGAGGAAGTAGTTTAGCATGACAGAGGTGAGAAAGGAAGCGACTTGTTATCTGTACTGTTTTGGGCCCAAAGAGTATGAAGGTTCTTGGAATAGAAATATGTGCACGAAGTCTTGCAGAAGATCAGTGACATAGTTAGTCTTATGATAATCAATATTTCTAGAATATTCAAGAGGGTGGTAAACGTAGATAATTCCAAAAGCAAATAACTGCACAGGCTTGGCAATACATTCGCTATTACTAAAGTACAATTATATTATCTCTGAAATTCTACAAAACAGAGTGTCCATTACTTTCTTCAATTTTCCAAGTCATTTTATCGAATTGTATATCTCAACGTGAACGTGGTAATATTGGATTCGATGACAGTGTATTAAATTCTCAAAATCATACTCTATGAAAGCTAGAAAATAATATAGAAAATCTCATTCTTGCACGCGTTAACTCGTTAAATAATTACGTAACGAGCGAAAGATCGAGTTAAAAATTTCATAGATTGATCGAATGTTCGAACTAAAAAAGTGTATCGAAAAAATCGCTTAATCATTCGTCCCGTGACACTGTACAATAACGAACAAGTGTAAAGAGCCACAACGTGTGCCGTACATCCATACATCGACGAGAAAGGCATTAATGTTCGAGCACGTGACGGAAACCTGTCGCGCATCGATCGTCGGGACAAGGCTATGGACGTCGGGAAGAAGACGAAGAAATGACCCTCGACGAGAAAGCGGGATACACGAGCGTCGAATGGATCGTGGGGCGCCTGAAACCCCATCAGACTATAGTTGCCAAGGGTTCACGCGACACAATAACCAGAGACACGAACGTGAATGCTCGGGACGCGTGTATTTGAACACGATACGTGTCTCGAGGGCAGAGCTTCTCACTTCGTTCACACCCTTCTTCGACTCTAACCCCCTCGCTCTAACTTTCAACCTCCCTTCTTTTCTTCCCGTTCTCGACGACGTAATTTGTATCCTCGGAAATATCATACGACTGAAATTATCGCAGGACCGTTTACTTGTTGAGCTTTGAACGTGAAAATGAACATTTCCTCGGTGTTTCGAATTTCTCCAGGCAAAATTATCTATTATAATTATCAAGGGGCCGAGTTGCTTGAACATTATTAGTTGGTATAACGTCATAATAATATACTAACTAGTAATGTTAACGAATCAGCAAGTAGTAAATTACAGGTTATAGACTTGCTTTTTATAATTTCATAATTTTATGTCCAATAGGACATAATGTACGATGATTTGCGATATATAAAATTTCATTGGAAAATTTTAAATAATTCTTTATTATTATACAAAACGATTAAACAAACCTTGTACTGTTATAAAAGGAGATTTATTAGTATTCGAAGCATTCGACACGTGATTAGTAAAATTTCGCTATATAATAATATTAGTTTAATTGTACAAGAGTTCATGAATTTTTTAATATTTATCAAATACCTATTTTGAATATGAACGATCTATCGAAATAATCTAAGAGAATTTTCAAGAAGGATAATTCTTCAAGAAAGAACGCTCGAGATGGCTTGGGAACGTTTCGGGAAAACCAGCAGACGGTGGAGTGATCAGAAAGCGAAAGAAAAGAATGAGAACCGCGGCTGCTACGAAAGAGGGAGCACCGTACGCCGCGAGGTTCAATGTCCTCGTCCTTAACGGTCGTCATCCTGGCAGTCCTGGTGGTTCTCGTGCATCCGCGGTCGAGACCTCGTGCTCGCTCACGCGCGCGCGCGCGCGCGTTCACGATCCTTATCGTTCACGAAGGACGATCGTGGAACCGAGACACGGCCAATGAATGAGAATATATACACGTACACGTCGCGAGGCTCGTTCGAACTATCGCGTCTGGAACGTGATTTTCGGCACGAAACTCCGTCATTCTCTTCGCGTGTCGTCGCGATTTCTCGCTGTTCCTCGCCTATCGAACAAGCAAACCGACAAAAACTGAAACGCGGCAGATATATTGTCGAAAGACACTCGATGAAAGAAACCTGAACGGACGCGGTCTAATGGTTATCCGAAATCGAAGATTGTCGACGGCACGAACAAAAACGGCGTCAGGTTCCGCCGATCGAGATGTAACCGTCTCTCTTCTGTATCATTCGGCCCGTTCGATCGGATATAATGGAGTCTCGGCGTTGTAAGCTATTACTTCAGATTTTAGATCGTATTTAAAAAACGCCTTTGACAGTTTTTCTTCTAGCCATCGATTCCAGCAAATTGATTTCAACCCTAATACTTTTACTTGAAGATTTTTTGTTGGAGTATCGTGTTACAACTAAACTTAACCCTTTGTTATCAGACTTCTTTTTCATTTTGTCATATTTTTCATTTTTTTTTTTTTTTCATTAGAACAAGACTTGTAATCTATTAAATCGCGGATGTTCATGCATTTATAAGAAATTTTCGAGGATATATGAAATAAATAAAATATTCCCAGTAAGTACTCTTTCAGTAATAATAACAAATCTCTGCCTTTAAATTCTACTTCACTAGCTACATTCATAAAACCAGAAATGTGCATAAACATTCGCAATCTACTGATTATCATTCCCCGTTCTTATGGAAGAAATAATAACCAATAATTAGCCTAAATAGAGTGCTTAATGCGATAGTGATGGCACAACGTTCCAAGAAGTTAATTAGTGATTAAGGTTATTAATTTAAAAGAGCCTCTTTTAATCGCTTAAAGTCGATTGTAAAAAAAAGAAACTTCGTACATTTAAAAGACACTAAAAATTTCTAACAAACGTGGCAATTAAACGAAACAACGAGACACACGGTGGGAACGCGAGCTGAAAGTGCAGAGCACTTTGTTTGTTGTTACATCAGACAGGCGGTATTCGTGAGTTAAACACGCCAGAGTCGTAATGCCGTTTCGTGGCGTATATTATTATTTCTCACGCACGTGTTACGCCCCCGTCTCGGAAGATTAACGGAGTCTTGTACGACCTCGTGTAACGTTTACGCCCCGTACTCGCTTTCGCTTGACTTTCACCTCGGCGCTCATCTCTCCTACTCTTCGTTGTCAATAGAATCACGCACCATTATTTCGCTTCCTTGTTCTCGTTGAGAAGACGAGGGTTCGATTCCTGTAGATAATTACCAGCGATTCTTCGCTAATTATAATGTCTAATAGTAACGTCTCTTTTATTACTTCGAGTTTTAAGTCGTACTTAAAGCTTGAATTACACGAGGAACTTTTAAATAACAAGACCATTAACCCCGTTATAATGAGTCGTTCATAAATATTTCATGGCTTCTATATTTATATCTGTAGCTGTATTTGTTTCATTCGTGATTTATATAAGGAAAACCAAGACCGTGGCACGATTAAGCGGACGGAATAAAAAAGCAATGTCGTTCGTGACTGACTTACGAATTACTTGCTCGATGCCAGCCCCATTAATCTTCACTGATGAAACACTTACCTGTAACAGACAGAATAAAATGTATTAATATATCTGACACGATATCGGATTTAAATATATTCCAAGTAGAACTACGTTTATTGGAACGAACGTTTAGTTAACGCCAACAAAAAATAATAGGTATTAAGAAAAATTAATGAACTTATATTACAGTTCAGTGTTTGTCCCCCGATAGGTTCAGATAGATAAAAGTCCACTGTAATCAAACGTAATCAGAGATATTGATGAACAATATATACGATAAAAATGACAACTTGTCACATTCAAATTGTCCGTATGTAGGGTCCGGATATCGTAACAGACGCTACACGTCGGGAAGACGATGGAAGACAGAGCAGTTCCTGGAGGGCGGAAAGGAAAAGCGCGAAGACGGAAGAAGGGTGCTTCTTACCCTTGGTATTTCCGTGACCACAATAATCCGACAAAGCCGAACAAAGCGGACGAAGGGATAAAAATAAAGCGACGAGAAGGAAGGAAGAACGCGGTGACGTGATGAGAACAGTTTCGAAGGGGCGAGCTCTAGTCGAGATGAGAGGAGACAGGTTGAAAGGGAAGCGGGAGATGGGATCGAAGGGCGGAAAGTGGAAGAAAATGACGCGGTAGAACGCTACCATATCGCGGTATTTTAGCGTAGAGTCGAGAAACACCGATGGTATGGGGTTTGGCTCGAGTTGTCCCGACTAAGGGAACGCTCGACACCGCCATCACCGGCATAGCCAACAACCACCACCAGCATCGACGACTTTACTTGTCGCCATAATACAGTGGTGAAACTGCTGCTACTGCTCGCGTTATTACCTTACATGCCTGCATGCTGGCCAAAGTAACTTCGAATTCTTCTTCTCCACCTCCCGTATGATCCCTGTCTTCGACAGAACCCTCAAATTCTCACCCCTTTGATTCAATGGACGCGTACACGTCGCGACGAAATTTCCCGATAAGTTGAGCGAACCCGGTGAAGTCGATCGACTTTTAACCCCGATAGCCCATGGGTAAGAAGTTCCCGAGATTCTCCGCTGGCTGAACTGTCTCGGAAAGATATCTCCATCCCTCTGCTCGACCATACTCTTTTCAGGTTAAGTAAGAATTGGGTAGAACGAAGAACGATCTCTGAGGTTGGTTTTAGATTAACGGGCTTATTCTCGGAGAAGGAAATTATTTATGGAACATGGTGATTTATTATTGAAGGGCAGAGGAATATGACACAAGTGGATTTTATTTAAAAAATTTGAAATTCTATTTTAATTTTGATATACTTATATTATATATATAAGTATACTAAAATTTTAAAAATGTTCAGGTATGGTGTTGGTTAATTTAGCTTGTGCACAGCTTATTATTGTGTGTTAATATTTAAAAGCAGATTTCTATCGCATTACACAGAGTATATCGAAGTTACTGATTGAACAGATGAAAGTCCGGAAAATTTGTACCTCGACCTGTTAATAATTACACCTCGCTTGACCTTGTTTTACGAGAATACGAATTCAGCAGAGTGCATGTGCAACTTTCCGCAGGATTTATTACCCCTTAGCAGCAACGAAAGAGACAGAGAAATGCAATACAATCACCTAGACCTGTTTTATTTGTTCCTTTTCCGGATCGTGAAAATACTTTCACGGAACGGGACATTCTTCTTCGTACGTTTACTATTTCTGTCGCCTTGACTTGTTCTCGTGCCATGTACAGCTACGTTTATTCCATTAATTTGTAAATAGCGTTTCCAATTTTATGGAAATCTGTATTCGGTTTATTGCTCACAACCAAATTGTCACAGAATTTTTTACAATATTTTATCCATATTAAGTTTAATTTTGTTGAGATGCACGAATAAAATATCGAGGAAGGGAGTTAAAGTTATTTATGAAAGATATAGATATTTTTTGACCTAATGACACAGTGAAGATAATGTACTAGAAGAAAGGGACAGTCACTGTGTGTCTGACACGCTATCCATTACATTCGTTATTTCGTACATTAGTTATTTCGTTATATTATATTTACTGCCGCATGGATTTAAACTTCAAACGTTTTACAACGTAATTAGCACAACGGACTTATCAGTACTTTCTAATCTTTTACAATAATTTCTTAATAAAATCTTAATTTGTCTTATTTGGTGCTTTAAAGTCATATTTTACGATATTTTGTAATCTAATTGGCTACAAATGATTTAGCATTACATTCTCTGTTTACTAGTTCGCTTTGACCATTAAAAACACAATTATTATTTAACAAACAATTTAAACACAACAAATTTTAACTTTTAATTTCGTTACAGTTTGAACTATAAGTTTTATTACTGTCACCTTGCTCTCATTGCTGTGACCACCATTTAGTCGAATAACCGAAATAATAAGAAGGAAACCTTTCCAACTCTCGTAACGGTCTCGTCCTTAATTCTGGCCGAAATTGTGGCGTTATTCCGTGCACCGAAACAATCTTGTCCCTCGTATTTCTTCGGCAACACGAATGCACTCTTGCCTGTTCGTTCGCCAGAGTTTATCGCAACTAAGAATCGTCCCTGACTTCAGCAGGCGCGACAAGCTTCCTGCGTGATCAACATACTTCGCAACTTCAATTTCAAAGCAACTCGCCTTCCTTGGTATGTATGTTATCGAATTGTCGACAAAGCGGTCTGATTAATTGACGTACAAAAACAAGCCGGCCGATATGTGATAAAACACGCTCGCAATTTCATCAACGGAAACGTCAGAGATATTGCATTTAACGTAGAACATTATTCCAGATATAATAGGACATGATGTAAACAAGCTCAGGTTAATTGGATTCTGATCCAGACGATTACGGAATTGTGGATCTGTACATATAGATGGTCTTGATCAATTTAGACACATTTAGCTCTACTGAACTTATTGATAGTACGAAAATACTGTATTTTATAAAATTTATTACAGAAGATCTGGACCGTTTCGCACGGTCGAACTAATATCATTGGGAAGATTGTATATTTTGATAAATTACTAATACCACTTGATTCTCCTACATAACTGAAAGAAGTTTAATAATGAAGGAAATGAAACTTTACGAGTAAAGTTACAAAAGAGACTATAATTTACAACTTGTCACTTGCCAATTCATTAATATTGTTACTTAGTAAACTACTGTATTAAACGATTCTGAAGTTCATAAAATTCGACGCAAAGAATCTTGATGTTAATTTTCCCACTAAGAACAGCTCTGAGTTCGCCAAACAGTATTTAATTTTAGAATCGTCGAGTTCTAGATTCCACAGAGTTCTCTGAATCCCTAAGATCCACGTGTTTGGAGTTCGTGAAGGATCTTGAAATCTTTTGAGTCGCAGGAATGTTTGTCTCAGAAACTATACGATGTCTGTATTGTCTTCCAAAGATCGAAACTCATCTGCATGGAATGCCATGAACTAGTAACGATCCGTAAATTCATGAACTCGAAGCTGTTTACTTTGAATCTCACGAACCTACATTTTGTAACCCGTCAATGTCCATCTCGTCCGAGTCAAATTTCTATGCAATTTCGGAATAGTCCACGCCAGTTCCCGCGAATTCAGAATTGTTCGTAGCGTGTTCCTCGCTGTAACATCAATCGCATATACGTTCGTTACCGGTCGATTCGGCTAGTCGAAAAGTTTGACGACCAAAAAAGTTCCACGGACAACTTTTCAAACTTTCGGGAAAGCCTCCCGTGAGATCGTTGATCTAAATTAAAGGTCTGCTTACAGTGGCCAACGTCGTGCTGTTTAATCCGTGAAATAACCGTTTCACGGAGAGACGGTTAACGTTTTTATATTTATCAACGATCACGCGATCCGTGTTCGACCTAGCTTCCAAACGAACGTGGTCCACGTAGCAACGTATTGAAACACTTTCCGTGTCGCGTTCATTTTTCTTTTTACATACTCTTTCTCAGAACACATTTAATCCTTTCCTGCATTATCAACGTTTTACCGTTTCAGTTCACCGTACAAACTCCACTTGGGCATCGCTTAAAGCCAAATCCCCTTCCTATTCGAAATACAAAAACGTTATTTCAACGACCATGTAACAAAACGTCCCAAAGAAAACTACAGAGATTCACGGAAGCATTTGAACACTTGTAAGCATCGAACATTTCTTTCATAAATATATTATGGTACATGTATTATATACATAATATCAAGGTATTTTGTACAAAATAGGTACATATTTCGCGGAAGTCAGAAAGGCATTTCAACAATCAATCATCCGCTACATTAATTAAACTTAAATATTTTACACTCATTATATCCGTAAATCGACAAGTGTACCTCTCTCTTGGTGCACTAAGTAAACGTCCATCAGAGGATCGCTGTACTGGATTTTCTTGCCAGAGACCAGCACTAAGCAGCAAAAACTGGTTGCCCACTCGAATTCATTCTCCCGACCGCAATCCTAACGTACGGAGTAATACAAGCATATAGGCGAGTCGACGATGGTGGCAGGTTTCCCGACACACGTTCGACCAAAGGAGTCACGGGCGAGAGGACATTGAGACCTTGACCCAATAACACTGTCGACATCTCGAACGGGACGAAGGATCAACGTCAACGGGAAGGGTGGTCGAAATGAGTCGTTCGACGTATGGCTGGGTCGTTAAGCGGGTCACGCGACGACACTGAGCGACGACTTAATGCCGTTAACCCTATCGCAAGATCCGCTTCCGGCAACTTCCTCTTCCCGCCTTTGCTCCACCCACGTTGAGATTCTCTCCATTTCCCCACTATCGTCTCAACCTTCTCGTACTCCCTCTCTCTTTCTCTCTCTCTCTCTCTCTCTCGCACAATCTCTTTGTCTATTTCCTTCTCCCTTGTCCTCCACGGCTTCTTCTTCTTCATCTTCTCCGTCCCCTTTACTCTTTCGTTCTTGGTTCGTTTCCTTTCTTCTCACGCTTCGTCCGGCGAGCTCAACGGAGTTCATTACCCACCGACTGGGATCAACGGGTTTGCCTTTAAATCTACAGTTAGGTACCTACCTGTCGGGAACGCTAATTAAGGCCTC
The DNA here is from genome assembly GCF_011952255.1 of Bombus vosnesenskii. Taxonomy (NCBI): domain Eukaryota; kingdom Metazoa; phylum Arthropoda; class Insecta; order Hymenoptera; family Apidae; genus Bombus; species Bombus vosnesenskii. Next base: position 253,468 of record NW_022883063.1, read on the forward strand.
GTAGCCAAACCGCTCTTTATCGCGCTCGCTCTACCACGGGACATCGGCCCGGTCCGTCTTCCCGCGATATTCCGGCTCCGTGACGCAACCGGAAACGAGCCGATCCATCGGCTAACATTATCGATATCGTCGCTCCACCGTTCAATGATGGATGAAAAGAGAGAAATTCCGATAGATGCTTCCGGGGATACGACACGCTCCACGGAACACTGAGAAATTGCGAACCGACTGACTATCCTGGAAATGATTCTTGATGATGTTCACGAGTTGTTATCGGGTCTTATTGCTTGTTTTTGCAGAATGTGAATTTTAATGTATGGATGGTTGGTTCTTGTTACAACTTGTAGTTTAAATGGGCGAAATTTTATGATTAGACAAAAGATTTTCTTGTTGAATGCAGATAACTAATTCCTTTGCCGAGCATGCTGTGTATATATCATGCGTGTTGATAAAAATTCACTCTATTGGTCTCTGATCACATACATGCAGGCATACAGGCATTCGTCGAAAAATATCTTTATTTGGATGCAGTACAAATTGTATAATTTATATTGTCTTATCTTGGAGCATACTAAATTCATATTGAATCCTTGTAGGATTTTATTATAATGAAAGTGGACTATTCGTAAGATGTAAGAAAATGTATTAACTGTTCGCACAATTGACGAGAACAATTCTGTACCCGTAACCTATGAACGCTCATACTATGTAGTCATAAAAATCTATAACTACTTTCTTCAAGCAACGGCAAATCATATGTTTCCTTACAATCTACTAAATTTATATCGCGATTAATCTATCGTTCCACAAACGAAACCTTAAAGAACGTTTTAAGGTTAAAAGAGAACAATTTAAACGTCGATACGGGGGAGACAAATTTCACGATACGTATATATTACTTTCTTATTGTTTCACAACTGTGATCGTATCTTGCGTACATTCTACATACGCGTGTATCGGTAGTCGTAACTCTGATCTCTCTTAATTGTTCACGCGTTGGAAATCGTTTCAATTGAGCAGCAGAAAGAAAGGGCATTCATAAAAGCAGCGTGATCCACGCTCGCGCGGGTGCGAGAGAGTTGCAGGCCACGTAATTGCGCAATTATTTACGCGCTCCGGCTGGTCGCGCGTAACTGACCGTAATTACGGCAACACAATAACCGGAATGCAGTTGTATGATAATGAGGAAAACGAGCGTCTTACAAGGGAGGCGGTATCTCTCGTACCCTTGCGGTCGCGCCTCTCGAATAACTCGTTCCTAAACGAGGCGTCTCGAGATTCCCCGCGTAGATTCTACGAATCCATTTCACCCTCTGCTCTGCGAACAGACTGCCGTCGTGTTAATACCCACTCAGCCGACACCTGTACCGGATATTACACGTATTTCAACGAGTGAACAAGCATCGAACCGAGATTTCCATTCGAACTGAACGACCCCTTCGAACTTTCACTCAACGGATGGATGCTAGAATGGAACCGATCAAAATGGACAAAACTCATCTCTGCCAGCTCATTCCGCAGCCATTTGAGAAGCGTCGTTCATAGCCAGGTGTAATATAAATCTGTTAAATGTCGGTGGTCGACGAGTTGTAAAATGTGATGACAGTGGTTTAGGTTATGAGCGGTTAGGTAAGAAAGTCGAGATGAAGTTGTTTAAAGAAATCGAGAGTTTTCAATGAATGAACGTTTTAATGAATGGCTTGGCGATTACTGGTACTTGTCAGTAAATGCTACATAAGGTTTGGCTGCAGATAACTAACCTACATCTAATGCAGATTTCTCAATACATGTGTCAGGATATAGAATGCTAATTAAAATAATTTTGTCTTTATTCTAATCTTGTTCTAATTTTGCCGATATTTTTTATTATCTTTATGCGTTAATTGACAAAGTTTCAAGTTCGACCATCTCAAAAACAAAGCTTCGAACGAAACGATTTTATTGTAAATTTTCCACTTACTTTTGTGCGCAGAATCACTTACTATTTAATTCTACCACGTATCCTGATGCATCCTATGTGTACATATACTGTAAAGTCAGTGTCGTTCGAGAACTGACGTTATTGACAACGGTTCAAATGGAAGTAAGCAAAACAATTCGCATAAGGGTGCTCGTATTACGACAACACTTCTACGATTAAAATCATCATGGTCAAAAAATAACTGTATTGCTCTTCAACCTTATAATCTGCGCTCGTTGAGACGCAGAACAAAATCGAGACGAAGAACCGGTTTGTCAGTGAATAGAGGTGAATTTCCCGCGGAACGAACCCACCAAGGGGTTCGAGTCTAACGACGTACTTCGCGGCGTGGCAAACGAGAAGGAAACACGGGACGAAGTGCCGCAGCCATGTCGGCGGGAAACTGGAGCAAACTCAGCCGAGGGAGACCCCCGGGAAGAAGAGTCCAGAGAGTCTTGCTCGACAAAAACAACTTCTCCTCGACACAGTGATTTTTACGGCTGTCGCGCAGCAAAAGTTTCCTCGGCTGGTCGGCGATGACGTGGAAGTATGATAATAGAATAGAGGGGGTGAAATTGGCTCGAAAAGAATTACGAAAAACATTTCCACCGGAACGTCGACGTAGCTTAAGGATCCGGGATAAAGTTTAAATGAATTTAAGAGAATCAATAGTGTGACTACGAGTGAAGGTGGAATCGATGTGCAGGCGATTAAAGCGATTTGATTCTCTGGACGAGCACGAAGAAGAGAACGGACGACTGTTATCGAACACCGTTGCTGTGTTCTCTTACTCGAGCGCCAGAAATCGGCGAGATACAAATCGTCTCGAAGGTGAAATCGAACCTCGCCCGTTGCTCGTTTCCTCTCGCCGTCGTCCTCTCGAATCCAATTCCGAGGATTCCACACGAGTTACGAGCCCTTACGGAAATTATTTTCCGGAATCCGTATGCCATCGAGCGGTTTAAATTCTCATTCTGACGATAGTCCACGAGTTGCCTGTTTCTACATTGCTTCTTCCAATACGCAAGAATTCACGTGTAAAAATATACAGATATATTGCACGTAATAACTTAAAATATCTAAGTAGAATAGAATACTCGGTATAATATTTAATGGATGAGAGAAACTTTTGCTTAGATTTCTGCTTAGGATCTATAGGTTATGTTCGCAGAAATTTGAGTCTGCATAACTAACGTGTACCTGCCTATAGAGAAAGTTAGATAGGAATTTCAAATGCACGTTCGCTACAGAAAAATCATTAAAAAAGACTTCTACACAAAGAACTCCTATCGCCATTAATTTGTCAAATTGCTGGGTTCTACTAATTACGATAAGCATACGTATAGTTACTAATTACCCTAGTATCCATCAGATACGTGAAACAACCTCGTTAAAGCGAAACGGAATACGTGTTATAAGACACGCGTACATTCTCCATCAAACTTTTCTTCTTGGCCAGACAATAGAAGAACAACACCGACGATACTTCGCCGAGATCGAGTCTAACCTTTCCAACTATATCGTCGGATCGATATGACGTATGGCAGAGAATCAATTAACTGTAAGGAGTCGCGAAATCGTCGTGACCCGTAGTCGTAACAAAGCAGGACAGAGATAATACATAATATGCAATTATTGGTAACGCGAGAGCAATCACGACGACAACCGATAAAGAGAACGAGACCAAAGAAAAGGAAGAACGTGACACGGGAGAGAAACGAGAGAAAGGGAGAAAGGGAGAATGAGAGAAGGAAAGAGAAGGGGACAGAAAAATAGAGACAAACAGAGAGAAAGAGAGCAAGAGAGAGAGAGAGAGAGAGAGAGGGAGAGGGAGGGAGCGTCGCGCAATAAAGCACGGGGAGCGCAAAAGGACAAAGGTCGATCGTCAAATGCTCCCCCTCGACTCGTCCAGACTTCGCTTCCTATTTCGCAAATAGGGGGATGAATGCCGCGACGTCGAGAGACTGCAGTTAACCTCTCCAATTTAAACGCGAAACCTCTTCGATTCTTAATGGCCGATAAATCGGTTTCTCCCCGCTCTCGCAATCTGACCGCATCCTGTGGGAAACGAACGAGACAGCGAAAAAAAACGGACAAAGAAAGAAACAATAAGAAAGAGAGAGAGAGAGAGAGTAACAGAGACGAACAACCGAGTGAACCGAGCAGCGAAGTAAGAGAAAAGAGATTTTCGTCGAATGCATTCAACGAACTGCATCGCCAGTCAGGCAAATGGGAAAGCGACACGGGGAGGAGCGGAGACTGAAGAAGAATACGGAAGGTGGAAGACGAGGAGAGAAGCAGGGAGAGAGGAGAAGCGAGAAGACAGCGAATTAATCTCCCTATTAGCGGTCGCCAGTCTCAATTGCCTTCGTCCTCCCGCCTCCCTCCGCCTCCTTCTCCCTTTCGACCTCGTTCTCTGCCTACTACCTCCCTCCGCCCTTCTTTCCGACCACGTCGAACCGGAAGTCGAGCAATTTATCCCGGCCTTGTTTCTTCTTGTAACACGAACCACGACGAATCTGTTCTCGAAATCATGAAATTCTGTCAATTTGGGTCTTCATCCTCGGACATTCAAGCCATCGGCTACTTATATGCGAACGTATCCAAGTTTCGTATACTTTATATTCGTTCCCCCGATGACGTACGTTTCGATTTCGTTTCCATTTGGTTGGTAGGCGACACGGTCGATAGAAAACCATCACCGATCTTCGCTAGTGAACCGAGAAATTCATGATTATCGACGGAAACCGATTTGAGGAGACATCTTTCTAGAGTCCCGTGAATTTAATACGAGGAATTATAAGGCGAGCACTGTTGCCTCGACTAGCGTGCTTTCTCTCTATGATGGTTTGAGAAAATGGAAATGTCGATGTTGCATTTTAGAATCGTGAAATTCGTAATAAATTAGTTCTTGTGTACTTCGTAGTAAGTACATTCGAAAGATTACAATGAAATTGCTCGGACATTTGCAGTATTTCTTATACAAGTATCACACAAATAATCGATAAAAGTGTTTCGCGTCATATTTGTGACGTATCATCGTTGTCTTCTTCACGTCCCGCGTTGTCCCATGGTCGCCAATTGTAGTAAACATTATAGTATGTTAATACGATAATATAGTAATATATAACATAATAATAATATATAATATGGTAATAAATAACGCATTGATACATGAAAGCTCAGTCTTTCTTATGTTTTATTCATCCAATCTAATGAGAATAATTCATTGATAATTATTAAAAGGCGTTTAAAAGAGATTATGAAGTTAATGGTTAAAATCATTGTCAATCGCGTCACGAGATTTCATATTTAAATCGACCAAAGTAAAAACGTAATACATGCAAGCATGGGCGTGGTAAAAGGCCGATCGAGCCTGGGGCCGCGACTAATGATTTTCAATGGAAATATTAAATCAACGATAAACGTGCGCCAACAAGAGAGCTTGGCCGTATTACTGCGCGACGAGATTCAAAAGCCACAAAATCAAACCAAAAAGTTTAATCGCTGACGAACGATGAAAAAACCTGCTGCCAAACGAACTCTCTGGGCATAATAAAAAAAAAATAGGGGACGGGGAAACGAGAGAGAAAAAAGCGTGTTCGTTATTCACCGATTTCTAGCCATCCGAGACTCCGATAAATAAAACAAAGAGGTAGGCAAGCGACATACGTGAATTTTGCAAGCATTAAAAATCCGTCACGATTCAATAAATAATTCGAGTCCCGACCACACATTGTTATCGATGTGCGCCGTGTGTTTCCAACCATTATCGATCCTGAATACCTTGTAACGATACACGCGCGCACCTTCTATAGAAAGCGATCTGACCTACTGCTCTATTCGAAACTACGCGTCGAAACTCTTCCGTTAACTAACTTTCCTCTGCGAAACGAATCGCTTTTATTGTCGTGCAAGCTGTTGAATAATTACACCAACGAGCCATTTATTCGTTTCCTCGGTAAATATTTGTCGAAATGTCTTTGAAATATCCGATTCTTAGGTAATTTTATAAGATAGAAATATAGGAGACTATGTATAAGATTGTAAAGTGACCCTGAAATCAAGTCGAATGTTTTAATTATTCCGATACTACAAGAAATTTCTGAGAAATGAAGTTAATCCGTTTCATTTCCGACAGTGATTGACATAAATTACTGTCAAAGAATTACATCAAATATAAGACAAAATTTCAGGGAGTTGTGATCGTGTAATTTGTGACCATTCCCAAGTCCATGTGACCATTCAAAAGTCCAGATAGTTGCAGTAATAAAAACAATAGAATTATTCAAACAGAGATTATTGCCGGGCGATGCCTGCTCGACCTATAAACCCCGATGAGCATTAATTACTCATTAATAGCAACAAATTGAAGCATTAAAGCAGCTATAAATTCGCAGACGTGCGAGGTCGTGTTGAAAGCATGCTAATAACGCGTCGAAATCATGAAATATTAGAAAAGTTGCTTTTTATGCTCTTCCTCTTGCTTCTTGATAATAAAAGAATCTATATAATATACATCAATTGATAGAAACAACGAAACTACCCTTCCAACAACATAAGTAACTTAAAGAGAAATAATCTTTCATCTATTATAAATGATTGTTCGATTGTTGGCGGAGAGACGCGATCGCGAAGAAGCGCGTCAACAAAAGTCGTAAATTCTGGTTACGATTTGATAATCGACACCACGAATCAATCGATCCTCTATTTTGGTTAGGATAATAGAGATGGTTGAACTGATTATAACACTGAAGTAACAGATTATAATATATATTTTATTCCAACAACTTTGTAGATATAAATACGTATTCTCAGAGTCGTGTAAATAGTAAGTTAAAACTGATGACTGATCGGTGAACGAAAAACCAATCAAGATATTGACTGGTCAACGGATGAAAAACCAGTGAAGTTTGGTAATGATGCTGTCGCAGAGGAAAACTATTGATGGGTGTTGGTCGCCCCACCAACGGTAGCTTGCGGGTGGAAATGACCGTCGAACATGGGAAAACCCGACCTTCCCATTTTTTACCTGATTGAACAATAACCATAAGGAACGTCTTGACTTGAAGATATCTCATAACAATTAAGGGCCTTGACGGTAGAATAAAAATGCTTAATTTTATAACAGTTCCTTACGATTATTGCGATCCGACTAATTATATTTACACAGCTAGTAGCTGCCTCAAGCGAGGGATGAATTCTGGTTTATGTAAAGAGTCACCGGACGTAACAATGAAATTTTTCGACGTAAACCGAGAAAAGTGGAAAGAAAAGACGCATCTGATCGTCGACGGAATTCGCGTTGGTAACCCAGCTACGACGTGCCGTGGTCTTCATCGATTTTTCATTAATTTTGCTAAGAGCGTTGAGACAGTTCCGCTCGAAAGCATATGGCGCCCGCTCTAGGCCGCCACGTTCTTTCTCTATCGTTAATTAACTTTCGTGCGTCTCTTGCAATCCTTTTCGGCCTTCAAATCGTCAAAGTCATTGTTCTTCGGTGCTTATCGGCTTCAAAAGCCGGCGATGTTAAATCACCCGCGAAGTAGCACGAAACTCGATAAATCGTCGAATAGGCACAGATATGCATCCAATTCTTTTGTATTTTATTTTCGGTCGACTGGAAATTTCTTCGTGGAAATTTCTCTTTGGAGTTCAGCCAAATTGATTTCAAACCAAGTGAATCATAACACGATCGCTATTAAATCGTCGGAGAGGTTTATGCTATTTGTTTCTCTGCACCCAGTTTTGGTTTCGTTCTCTTTAAATATCAATGAATGGTTAAGTTTGAAACATTTAACAAAGTCTTTAGATTTCTCTTAAACCGATAAGATTTTGGTTCGTCCAGCAGATCACGTTTTGTCTTTATCTATATCGGATGGGCGTAAATATCATGACTGATGTGCGGGATCTTCCTTTTCAAAACGAACATTTTCAAAGGGTCACATCAATTCATATAGGTATATGTCGATGAAACTCTTTCTTTATATATACACAAGTATCTTTTATAATAAGTCGGCATGTATCTGTAATACGAACTCATTAGACGATCTAATAAGATCCCGCAACTGTTTCAACGTAATAAAACTCCAAAATAGGGGACATATGATATTTACGAGAGGACGAGGAACGAAGAATAATTAAAGAAACGGAAATTATAATCCAGACGCATCTCGTTTAACGTAATAAACGCGTTAAGTAGTATGTAAACTCATCGCCTACGCGTTCCTTGCCGTTGACATCGCCGATTTCCACATGGTCATTCGCAGTAATTAATGCCATCCTTACTGGTATTCAATGATAATTAACTGAAAGAGGGGTATCGAGTACCAGCGACGGCTGAATACTGTAGTCGATTAGTTGGATCGTTTCTTCGTGCGTGTCTTCGTAAAGGTGAAGTCGACGTGCCGATTAATGTACACGCGACGAATCATCGCGAGTGAACTGAGATAAAACAGGGAGCTCTGATACGAGTATGCAAATCGTTGCATGTCTTTCAGCGTAATCTTACTTACGACGCATCGATAAACGTGATTTTAAGAGCGTAGATGCCTCGTTGTGTGAAAGGATATTTAACTGCAACGCGATATTAATCGAGACGGTGAAATGGGAAGTCAATAATGTTGTTACCATCGTGCGATATAGCCTGTTTGCATATAAAGGTTCTATATGTACGTTTATTGCAGCTTCGTCATCGTTCCCGTTTCAAATGGCTTTCTTAATTCCTGTATCATGCAACCGAAATCGATGGCTCGGGTATTGATATTACGGTTAAGATATCGATAATGAAATGAACGTAACGTCATGAGACAAGAATTGAAATATCAATTTTGGAGGAATAAATTATTACAGAAGCTGAATATAATTTTCTATGCTTTGAATTTCTACCCTCGAATGTATCCAAATCTATCTGCTTCTGTCTTATAATCCCATTATCGGCATTATATCATCCAAATACCAAATTATCGATAAAATTTCGACATTATCGATAGTTATCAATATCATTAGCATTCGGCTACATCTCTAATCCACGCTGACCGACTTTGACTCAGTAAAACCATTACGTAAACGCATTCCCAATGGGATTGTTTTCATTACGTGTCGCCGGTAAGAACGGCCGAATTCGCTGGAAATTCATTACGTAATATCTTGCCCATGAACCAGGATGCAAATAAAAGCAAATATAAGCGAATATAAATGAATATAAACGGCTGTGTTTCCAAATATTCTATATGAAATACGACGATTTAAACTCGCAGTCGACAAACTCCGCCAATTTAAACCATAATCCCTCTAGCTGCTCCTCTCTACATAGTATTATTCAACATATGAACAAATGTTTTTACGTATGAACATATTTTATATATAAACAAATGAATCTTTTTCACGAATCAAAAAAACCACTATGTAGAAAAATGACAAACACAAGCTTGATATAAAAAATGTACTACCTCTCTCGCTTGTCCATAAAAATAATAATTATTATTATATAAAACAGTCGTTAGCCTCTTTAAGGTCGAAGCACGTTTTACTCTTAAATACTCCGACTACGTGGCACTAGACTTTGTTTACGGCGATTTTCTTTTCCTCGACTACCGCGTCGTCGTTGTCGTCGTGTCTCACAGTCGTGGCCTGCCCTTAGTCGTCGCAGTCAGCCAACACCGACGTACAGTAAGTAAGTTTCTGACGGAAAATCGATGCGTAAGCACCATTGCGGCCGCCGGCTGCTACGATAGATCGTATAAGTCGGTTACAACGCGGCGCACGTTATAACACCGCTCGAACCGCATTTTTCTTCCCTGGAACATATCTTGAAGAATTGCCTCGATCCTGGCTTTAACCAGCAGCCAAGAAATTTTCCAACTGGCCGGAACATCAGTCGCGACCATCTCCTTGTGCGGCATAAAACCCACAATTCTCAAGCACGATTCTTTCCTCCCTTCTATCGATCGAAAAACACGAGTTTATTTATTGTTAGAACATGTTGCACCGCGGTATAGAAACGGATTATTTATGTCCCTGCACTGACAGGATAAGAGCGACGGAATTAGTATGTGACTTTCTAAAACGATTTCCAGCCGGCTAGTGGTACCAGATGTTTCACACTCGGGATTATTGCTTATTAGAAACATCGAGCAATATGTTCGCGGTGAGTTGCCGTAACAGTTCTGTACTTACTACGTTTTCACGTCACTCTAGACTATCGAGTACCGTAACCGACAGGTCAAAGGTCGTTTACTGGCTTATCTCCAACTGGCGAGCTCTCTATTAGCGAATCTCGTAGATACGTAACATTTTCAGTAGTCCAGTTGCAAACCGTAAGCGATCAGATCGCTGCAAGCGACGCGAAGAGGTCGTAAAAAAATCGATAGGCGCGGTAAAAGTCAAATAGTTGGGACTTGGAAAGAACCCTGGTTTTGTAAAAGTTGTTTCAGGGTCACGGAAAGAGGAAGAATTGAGTTATACCAGATAAGACCAGATTCTTTGAACCAAATATTTCTTGCCAAACAAACATAAATACTTCCCACGATGCTCTCTACTCTGTTCGAGAATTTCAGTGTTAATTATTCCTTTGACCTTCAACCCAAAAACAAACAACCGCAACCCCCGAGGGTTAGCCCGGCCACGCGACAGATAGGATAAAACAACAGATTGCTCCGATCTCCGGGGGAGAAGCTTCGACGATAGTGTTATTGTGTTAAAAACTTGTAGGGAACGATCCACGCAGGAATTCCAGCAGTTTGGAGGCCGTTTTCCACGGTAGGAAGTAACCGGAGCAGAGAGGATCCGGCGCTTTAATCCACGAAACTTCCTGGAAGATTAAACCCTATCCCGAGGGGAACTGCAAACTTGTCGTCTTTTTTAAATCGCATTCAACGCGGGGAATTTTACGTAGTCGAAGGTAGCAACTGGGAAGAGCGGGCTCCCGATGGGAACGTTAATAATTTGTCGGCAAATTCCAGCAGCAGCTACATCGCCGCGGCCGCCATTGGAAAAGAGCGGAGGATACGGAACGTAGGAGGCAGGCGAAGGTAGCATCGCGTTTACAACGAAAAATATCGTCTGGTCGAATAGATCTTATGGTTCGCCCGGCTGCACCATACCATAGGCCATAGACGTTACACACTGACGCTTGGTTAGACTACGCTACGTCTGACTCCGCACAAACGTATATTTTGCACGCTAATGGAGAGAACGAGAAAGGAAGCTAGAAGCTTCGAGTGAAGAAACAAGCGAAACGGAAGCAAAAAGAATGCGAACAGCGAAGGTGATATATGTGCACAAAGGTATACAAATTATTGAGATCTCTTACGAATATAGAGATTATGTGAGTTATGTGAAACATTTTGGAATTTTGTTAGCACTGTAGTGAAACACGATTGTCACGATTATACTGGTATGGTTTGAAACTAAATTGATCTCTGAAATCACTCTTTCATACAATACATACGATATAGATATAACAATTTCCTATGCAAGTAGTCAAACACTTCCGCGAGTCGTTGTATGCACGTATGACGAAACAAGGAAATAGAAGAAACAGAAAGCGTGAAAGAAAGAATCACCGTTCGGTGATTAGACACGTGATAAAACTAGCAATTTTATCAACTACCATCAAAATGGTTTCGATTAAACGATTATGCCTCTTGATATTTGCATCGTCCCTACCGATTGTGATCTGCCATTTCGGGAGAAAATTAATTATCATCGAACGCATACCATCGAATACGGTATCAAAAGAAGAGAAACATTCGCCAATGGCCAACTGTACTCTGGCAAATTTCGAGAACGACAACAAATTAACTGTATTATTCAATATGAAATTAATTCCGACTTTTTGCGCGATCAAGGGTTAACAAAGAGTAAGTTCGTAGCGCGAAATGAGTATGGATCGCGCAGCTCCGTAATCTTCCATGTTACACAAATTGGATAATTACTGCTTTATCCAGACTTGATTCGAGGCGGAGCAACACTGTTCGGTCTCGAAACTAGTTCGTCCCAATCAGTCACGATCGATTATGGATATACAACTTAGTTATTATTCGGCAAGGGGTATCGTACCGGCTAAATATCCGTTTAGACGCGATGGAAGCGATTGATACATCGGTATCGAATTCTCCGAACACGTTCCTTCGATACGACAAGATCGTACTTGGATATATACGTATGTACATATAGCGAATGCGGAGTACAGAAATGGGACGCGACTGTGTTGCTTGATAGGTCGTGTAGATTGAAGATCGATGACACGAAAGGACGGTAACAATTTAGAACAGAGATTGCTTAGAATTATCTAAATCTTCGCAAATGGACGTTTCACCCAATCGTTCTTAAAATCATACTACCTTGCTGCCATAAGTAATTTTAACAATATAAGAGGTTCATATTTTTTCACTTTAGATATCATAAAGGTACATAAAGTAGTATATCAAGAAGGTATCGTGAGTCTAGTTTTATAACGAAGCAAGTAACATTCATATTCTAATAATGAACACGAAACATTTTTCATGAAAATTAGCAGTGGATTGATTTATAGTTTTCTGTGATCAAAATCATGTTGATTCGAGTGATTGATTAATTTCAATAAACTCGAGTTTCTCCGTAGCTCGCATCCAGCAAACAATCGAAACGCGAGAAACACAAAATTCATCGAATACATGGAAACGAGATACCGAACTTTCAACTTTTCAACTTTTAACTACATAGATATCTTACCTCGTACGTAATCTTACCTCGAAAAAACAAAAGCTAATTATATTTTAGCCTTGACAAATTCGTCCTTAAAGAGGTTAATTTTTCAGAAACCAACCGTTTAACTTCGATAGACTCGATCTCTTTCGTGACTCGTATTCAATAAGCAACCAAAATGCGTAAAATTCATAGAATACGTGGAACCAAGAGCCCGAACATAATGCAATTCTTTCATCTCGGATAAGTTGATCGCAGACGACTACTCGCACAGCGTTTGCCGAAGGCGTATCCCCGAGGCATGCGGGCGACTTTATAGCTGCACGGAAAGGAAGAGAAGAGAAGAGAAGAGAAGGTGGAACGCTACCGAGTTCTGACACACTTTATTGCTACGGCTTCGTCGGTGTTCACCTCTGCCTTCTCGTTCTCTTCCTTCCTCTTCATCTTTGCCTCGTTCCCGTTGCAATAGACGCACGCGCTCCGCTTCTACCGCTTCTTTATGCAGCCGGCAGCTTCCATTCTCGCGGAACTGCTTCTTTTTCGTGCACGAACTCGCACCACCTTGCCTCTGTACGCGCGATATACGCTCGAAAACCTCTAGTCATTCGCCATGGGCACTCGCATAAGTTTTTCGAGTAATACCCGCCGTGTGTTGCGAGATTTACCGGCCTCTGCATTACGATTACCACCTTCTACGTTCTCTCTCTCTCTCTCTCTCTCTTCGATCGACAATATAAAATGGAACGGTAATTTGAGAAAAAAAAGAAAAGGCGAAACGAGATATTAATTCTCTATGACAGTACGTAACTTTGAAAATTGCGCATTTTTATTTATTTTGCGCGTTTAGTATTGTGTATTATCGCATCGATATTAGATAACCTATTGATAACTATCATTAATTCCTATTTCCTCGAACAAAGAGAAATTCACTTATAGAGGATTGACGTCGTTCAACTCACGTTTAAATGTAGGAATAAAGATTTCGCATTGCAAGGGCATAGATGAATATAGTTTTTAGTTACATTTCATATTAGAAGAATGTATACGATGGGTTATCGCCTGTTCAAGCATAGAATGCTACACGTCTGATGTATACCAGAATTTCCTGAATCACGAAACGATCCTTTCTTGTTTCCTTGTCTCAGACAGGATAATACACGCTTTGTCAGTCGGCAATCCAGAAGTTGAATACAACTCGTGTTCACTTTGTAATACATAGCTATAGCCAATAAAATAGAATTTATATGAGCATTTCGCAATAATTCTTACAATAGCAAATTTTAAGATACTCTGTCACATTAACAAAGGTACGTAAGTCGAATGGGATAAGGTTTAACAGACCGATCTCTGTCACTCTTTAACCGCTGCGACACTCGATGTTCAGGAAGCTTACGGACTACAGCAAATACGTTTCTGTTCGAAACTTTATACAAACCTCGTAAGTTGCAGGCTGCCACGTTACCTTGTAAACTGTTCAGCGAGCTTAAACTTTTGCGAAACATTCGTCCGTGGCAAAACTCATTCGAGGTCGATCAGATAGCTTTGATTCCCCAGTTGCGAATGTATCACGATCGAGGGAATTCAACCGACGAATCGAGTAATTGTGGATCAACCAACTTTCGAGATACCCCGTAATCGCGTGTCATTTCTCTACAAACGATTTGGAGGATTCGTAGCTGGGCAACAACAGTGAGCGCGAATGGCAAAGTTTCGCTTCCGGCCACAGATTAATTCAAACGAATATTCCCCGTTGTCGGCTAGTCAAATACGGGCTTAACGTTGTCTTGGTTAATTTGAACAGACCGCGTGGTATTAACTTGCCAAATACCTTGACGGATCGCACGGCTGGACTACGGAATCGATATTCCCACGAGCACGTCGAACCAGAGAAATCGGTAACAAATTGATCGGCGAGTGAATCCGACTTACTCGACACAAACGAAAACGAAAAGAAGGTTATTCCACCGGGACGATTACCCGGTCCGATCGATCGTATCGATGATGCTATGTACGCGGTCAACGGTAAACGTCGTGTACCGCTTCGAGGAGAAACTTCGCGACACGCTCGACCAACATCGATTTCAACGATTGCATATAATCTAATGTACGTGTATAGAGAATCATAGCAATCGAGGAAGATACGCTACCGGTCGAAAATTTGCTATTACTTTTCTATTGGTAGCTACAATTTTATGCTGAATTTTGTGCTAATTTTCTTGCCAAATCGAAGTCGATGCTGCCAACGGTAATCTAATACCAGTGATAATTCTTTTTTTACAATAGATTTTTGACTACAAAATTTTCCAAGCTAATAGAAACGAAAGTTGATGTTCTTCTTAAATTTTTGGGATCTACGGAATACCCGTGTTTTTGAACTTTCAAACTTTGGGCCAGAGTATTTTAAAGAAGCTTGTGGTGAATATTTTTTGATATGATTTGCTTGTAAAAATCCTTCATCTTTGTTTTTAATTAGGGAGGTGTGAGCGTTTGATTGAAGCGAAAGAAACAGTTAACTAGTCTACTTGAAAACTTCTGGTTACGCTGAAATTTTTATTCACTGTACTTATACTCTTTATTCTTTAAGGACCTCATTTTCATACACGTGAACACCACTCGTAATTCACAGCGCCGTGTAAGCATGAGCTAGAAAGATTTTTAATCTGCGTCTAGAAAGAAATATTAAATTACATGCGACCTTCTCTTCGTGAAAGATTTCTTTCACTTTACGCTTTCAAACTACATACCTGTGTGTTTTAACGTCATTGACAAAGCTGGTGAATAAACGGCCTAATCGTCAGAATCACCGATTATAATTGGACATGCTTTACACGGAAACATATATATAATATACGTAATACGTTAATCGCTTAATACTATGCTTTGCAATTTGCGATACAAAACATCTCTACACAATAAGTACACAGCCCTAGATACAACTAAATTAATAAGTATTACCACTTAATGCTTTCATTTGTCTACGTATCCTCCAATGGCTATACCAACAACAATGAACGAACGAAACCTGCCATCATAGAACGTTGATCGGCGGTGTGAATCAAGGTCGCGAAAAGCTGCAAGGTTACGCTTTCGCTCGATTCACATCTTTTTCCAAGTGCGATGCGCGCGTACCTTCTCGTGCACAGCTCGAGGCACGCGTTTTCCGGCAACTTTAACAGGGCTTAGCGAACTCGAAAGCTAGAGAGAGCTCGAATGGCTAATTAGTTACGGTAATTGGTTCGCGTTCGATAGTTCGCAGACTTTGCAAGCTCAAAGCTCGGAGAGTTCTCTCTCTCTCTCTCTCCTCTCTCTCTCTCTCTCTCTTTCTCTCTGTACAGAGGTTGTACGAGCGAGCACCCGTGATGGAGCTCGGGATTTAATTACCAGCAGGAACTCGAGCACCGGGAATCAAAAGAGAAGCGTGGTCCGGAGTGGGGAAGAGTGGACGAGAGCGAACGACGGCGGCTTTCGAACTCGAAACTTACACGGGGGCCGTTTCTCGATGCCATTCCCTTTAATCACCCTCCACGGCCGGCCCGAGCAAACAGCCGTTTACGTTTCGAGACTGGACGCAGCAGCGACTGGACCCGAGAGAGCGTTCCTTTGTCCCGTCCACCGGACCGTTTGCGCCGGGCAAACGCGAAAAACGCTTTTTATCCCACCGCTAACGACGACGATCCCTGGGACGAGATTTATCGTCCGCGAGATACCGACGGAATAATAACGAGCCCTATGCTCTTTCTCTTTCTCTCTTTCTCTCTCTCTCTCTCTCTCTCTCTCGCGCGCGCGCGCGTTCCCTCTCCCCCTTCCCTCTTTTGCTGTTCACCACCGGTACAACGCTCTCCAACGACCGTCAGCGTTTCTGTTTATTGCGTCAGCCGTGAGCGTTGGTCTCGCGCGTTTCCGTTAACGTTCTCCGCCGCAAATTGTTTTACCGCGCTACACTTTCTTCCGTTTAACCCCTCGGCAGTTGCGGATAGGTGCGGATTAAACGTTGAATTTAAACGTTGTGGTTTTAAGCGTAGATGGTCTATTTCAAACGTATTTACACTCGATGGCTATTGAAATTTTTCTGCGGTCTGTGGTTTTAAATTGGAATGAAGCGTTGTATTTGTATATTATACTTGTTCGGGATGAATTGAAGTAATCTTGCAATTAGTCCGATTGCGCGAATCGTTCGCAGCGGTATTATAAGGTAGCTTCTTTATATTCGTTATTCCACGAATCGAAAGGTGGTTATATTTTAAATAAAAGCTTTGTCCGACTTTTATTCGTCTTTACAACTTTTCTCGGTTATTTTAAACGTGAATCGTGATCTTCCATTAAATATGGTAGGATCGTATTTTTTATAAAGTAATATGCTTGTGTACCATTTTGTGCAGTTCAAAATATATCTATTCTTCGCTTTGTAATGTTATTGAATGTATCGTATGTAAGTCTACCTGCATGAAACGCAAAGATACAAGCAATTCGCGACGCTCTGTACGCGACCGTGCGAAATTTATTTTTCTCGGGCCTCCGGTTTGTCGAATACCTAATGAAACGTTTCAACACTAACAATGGGGATTAGCGAAAATGAGAATCGTTTTCGAAATTTTGTTCCGACGACGCTAACGATAATTATGGTTATCGAACATTTTAAATACTGGATGCTTTGTTCCATAACACACGCTTCACTGTACGGTGAACGATCAAAAATGTTGCATAGCTTTGATCCTTTAACCGGCCGTGACACGTTAATTCGACCTTTATGCTAAATAATCGCAGACAGATATTTGTAACGGAATAACGCACCAACGCAACGTTATTAGCCATGTAATTACGATTCTCGTAATCTCTCGTAACAAACGAACCGTCCATTCCTTTTTTTCATGTCCCTTTTCATCTTTTGAAAATAATTACCCAAGCGGAGAAATCGATATTCAAAGTGATTCGATTAAAGCAACAAAAGCGGCGTGCAGCGGTTGGAACACGTGCTTCACGCGGATCGACTTCTGATCGCGTTATACGAGAAGCAATAAGCGTTCTAAGCGCGCGTGCTCTTCTAGTCCAGGCGAGAGTAAATATTTCACTTTATTCATACCATCTATTCTACGCTAACGGGAACCAGAGCGATAACTGTCATTTCATTGAGCAAATATTTACCGTAGAAAGCGCGTGCCGCAAGCTCTATTTTCGAACGCCATCCCGTTCGATGTAATAACGCGTTAAGAAAAATCAGGAAGTAAATTGTTTCCAGTCTCTTACCTCTTGTCCGTTATCTACAAATAAACGTAATAAGTAACTATTATTAAAAATCTGTAATTAATTATAATTTATTCTTAAAAGAAATTAGCTCTGAAAATAAGAACTTTTTCAGCAACTCGAATATTTTAACCACTTTTTTCAAAGTATTCGTCAAGATTTATGTTATTTCAAAGTGTATTTACAGAGACTATTCTTTGAAAAGAAGGTTCGATTCAACTTAAACGGAGCAACCGGTGTTCTTACAAACGAGAAACACCAAGCTGGTAATTACAGAGCGAGATCTGTTTAACTGCACCCTATTTATCTGGCGAAACTTTTGTTCGGTGGCTGATTTATCTAACCGGGCTCGTTGAATGCTTATTACAGCGAAGCATCCGCGTCGGCGAACAAGGTGTTCCAGTTACGCGAATACATATCCGTATACGCGTGACAACAGACTAAGCTTCGGTGTAATGAAATTATAAGTGTCGCAACCAATGTAAATGACACCTGTCGTGAATTTAATGCATGGCCAAGGCGAGATACGCTCGGCGACAAACGCCAGTCCACAACCAATTACAAGCTCCTCCTAACAATGTATAACAATATACAATTCTCCAACCACATATCGAAACATCTCTCCTACTTATGTTCTTCCTAACCAACCTGTCTCTGAACCTGTATTTTTATGTCCTATTTTTCGAACGAAGCAACTGTTAGCGCTTTAGAAAATACTTGCATAGAATGTACTTAGCATAAAACTGAAGCAAGGAATTACGCGTATCAACAACAAGCCCTCAACAGAGATACACAATCAGCGTCTAATTTCTCTGAAATAAATGACTTGATTCCATAAGTTCGCTTTTTGTAGAAGCATGCTATAAACAATACCAAATGCCAAAGTAAATAAAAAAAAGATTATATCTGTAACTTCACTTGTCGATTGTCAAAGTTAGTGAATATGCTTATGAACGATTTGCGTTCAATTTTCCCGTACTTCCGTCATGTTACATTATGGAAGAACTAATTCGGTTAAAACAACGAAGTAGGCAAACGAATCTTGACTCCGACCGAAAGATGCGAAACAATACTATCGGGCCGAACAAAGAACCGCTTAATCCAGGCATGCTACGCAACGCGCGATCGCTCGAAACGCTCGCGCGACCAAGTTTCCGGGAAATCGGCGAAACGCGGGGGAATCGAGAAGTCGAAAGCCGAAACCAGAGGGTGGAGTGGAGTTGCCGAACGGCCATTTACCGTTTCGGCGCACGAGCGCAGCCGGATCGATGGCTGCGCCTCACTTTCACGATCACCGGCTCTCGCACACGTTCTTCCTTCCTTTCTCTCTCCACTTCACATCGCTAGCTTCTCCCTCTTCGTTGCACGCGGTGCATCGAGTGCGTTCACCCTTGCGTAGTCCCCTCGCCCGTCCTCTTGCCGCACGCACACGCACGTGCGCCCCACTCACGCGTTCTCTCTTCCCTTCTCTTCCTCCAGAGAAAGAGAGAGAGAGAGAGAGAAAATTCTCCTCCATAGCCCACCCCCACATAGCAGGCACACGCTCCGGACACGCACACTCACGCAATCGTACCCTGTACACCGTCGACCCTCCCGCAATCTTTTGCTACGCCGATTGCGGGGAAGGCGAGCACCGTAACGGGCGCCGAGGGTGAACGCACGAAATCGTGTTTCCACGGGACCCAGACGAGAATACCGAGCAGGTTCGCGGGATTTTTGAGCAAGCTTCGAGGGGACTTGCCGCTTCTTGAGGATTTGCAGCGGTACTCGCGGTTGTGGAAATGGTGACGCGAGCCTTGAACGTGAAGAATGTGAAAAGAAGTGATAACAGTGGCAGAAATTGTACGTCTGACAGAAAATTCTTGCCAGCAAATGTTTGACGGAAATTTAAAATTTGTATTTTAAAATGTGAATATCTAAGATTCAGCGATTTTTGATAATTTTAAGGTTTGGGAGCTGGAAACTTATCACACGAATCTTCGAATTAGTCTGGTGGAAGTAGACACAATTCTACTGGTAACGGATAGCGAACATAATCACTTTGCATCATCTTTGAACCTTGGAATGAATGGAACCATGAAACTTGGACGATTTTTCCAGATCCAAATTTCGCATCAACTAGACGGATCGTGGTGTACGCGGGACCGTTCCACTTGTTCCTTTCATTTCGTCGGCTGCTAGAAAGGAGCGCGACCCTATTTCGTTTTTCTTTCGATCAAGAAATCGAGTCTTGTACTCGACCGTTCCTTTATGTCCTGTAAATTGCGTATCACCACCTGATCCGGATATCGTCTGGCAGGTTTCACAAGGTACTACCTCGAGAGAAAAAATGTCGCTCGCACTACTTGCTCCCTACTTATCAAACTTTCTATAAGCCAGGAAACTCCGTCTATCCTAGCTCTTCCCTACCACGAACTTTCCCTGAACTAAACGTGTTGAACCATTAGATAATAACATAACTCAATTGTTTTATTAACGACGAGACGCGTCAGAAAATAAATAGAAAAATCTCCATGAAAGAGAACAAAAAATATTACGTCATTTAAAACAACGAAACGAATGTGTACAGACTTGCGGGTAGAAACGGCAGCGTCCGAGATTTCCAAGATCGCAAACCATGACGAATAATCGCTTGACTCAATTGTTTTGTTAGCGATAAGACGCGGCGGAGGCAGGACAATCGCCACGATAGAAAAAAGCCACGATATTCCAAGATAAAAACAAAAAAAGAAAAAAAGAAATGAAACAGAATCAAGATCACCTGAAATAACGGAACGAATGTGCGCAGGCTTGCGGGTGGAAAAATGGAGGTGTCGAAAGTTGCCAAGGTCGCAACCGTGACCGTGCACCGACCGAACCGGCACGGATTCCAACGAAATCAGCGTCCTTGAACACGTGTACCGCATCATCGTTGGTGCCGCTGAACCGCACGAGCATTGTCGTGACCCGAGCTCTAATGTCGTCGATCCCGCTGGGATTTTGCGATGCGCTCGCAACAACGTATATCTACCATGCGATACGTACGAGCTGCATGCACACACCGTTGGCACACACAGTAACACGAAGTGTACATACATCGACATCGAAGCAAAGAGAGAACACGTAAGCAAGCACCGATGCAAAATAAGGGAGAGGCGCGCGTGTGCAAGTGAAACGAGCTCGTTCACGAAGCCACCGTACGTTCGAAGAGTCATCGGTGCCGGTAACGAGCAGCATCGAGGCTTGCAAAGCCTTCCCTTCGACCCTGCCATAGTTTCCATTTAACCGTCTTTTCTCCAGGCCCGCCTCGGCAATTACTATCGCGACCGAACTAACGGCGGCCTCTGTTCTTCCGTCTGTCTCGCGAAAATCCGACACCCCTCTGAACAGGCAACGACCAGGCTGTTAAGCCGCGACAAAAGGGGGAAAAGCGATTCACCAGCCGGTCGGGACGTTTCGCGCGATTTATCTCTCGCGATTAATTCGACCGTCCGGGCGGCCCCTCGACGGCGTCGCTCGTAATTGGATTATCGCACCGAGGCGACGCGGCTGTGGCATTGTTTCGAGAGAGATCGACGAGACACCGGAAAACCGTGAGGCTTTAGTCTGTTCTGATGGTACAATGGAGTTCAAAGAGTTGCGAAGAATTTCGCGGTGAACATTCGAGATATATGTAAGTGAAACATTCAGAAGCCGTACTGATCAGCTTTATAAATCGAGATGTAGAGAACGATGATTACATTTTTATTTTTTTATGTCGATTTTGGACCGTACTGTCGTTTATGCCACTTTCGTGTCGTAATTGGGACCTGTGGTAGTAAGTCGTCCGTTTCTAGAAAATTTGACATCAAATAATCGTCAAATAATTTGGAAAATCGTTAAACGTAGCGTAACGTGCTCCTGTATAATATTTGTGTTGTAGTGAATGAAAAATAGGTATTCCGTGTTTGCTGTAAATAACGTTTGCAAGAAATTGTGAAATATTACAGGTTGCTTGTATAGCGTTGGTGGATTAGGTGTATCACGCAAGACTGCAGCATCTTAATTAGAGTGTACAACTTGAGAAGCTTCCTCTATTCTGTCTCCATTACCATAATGCAAGAACGTTAACTATGTATAACGTCTTCTTGTCATATACAAAATATACCCTAATTGAATATGGTACTCTTAATGAAAATTTACTAATTTCTGTACGCCTCGCAAATTTCAAAAATGTTTCAAATACTATTTAATATTATTAATTAATTAATTAATTATACACATAATTATTTATTTAAAACATCATTTGAATATTATTAGTTTCTTTATCGTATAAAATATAGAATACGAAATAGAATTAAATAATTCAAAATTTCGTGATTTATCTCAAACTTTATAATCACCCCTAACCAAACAATATTATTCCTGACAGGTTACCATGGATAAAAATTCGTTTTACCATGGATAAAAAAATTAATTATCTGAAACAAGTGAAATTAGATACTTTAATATTATTCAGCACCAGAACAGATGAAGAGTAGCAAAAATTACCGTTCGCAGTAATTATAAATAAAAATTAGGATAGAGTCATATTCCATTTACAATGGCCTTCAAGAGTTAATTGAACGTTAAATTCCTCCATCGATTTTTCCGAAACTTAAATCGAATGCAAGTTTTACAATAAGAAACAGAACAAATCGATCAAATCGGTTGGAATCACTTAATGGACGGAAGCAGGAAGACTATAAAGGCTCGAGTTGAATCGGTCGACGACGACAGGTGTCATTAGGTAAACGGATACGGGCGAATTATGGAGCACGGCTCGTTTACATACCGATCGACCGAAGAAGCAAGCGCATAACTCGCTGGCTACGTGATCACGCACCCATTTCGCAGTCCTCCCGGTGGCCTCGCCTTTAAAATGGAACGACGGGAATCTCGCAAACATTCCTCTAAACCAATGCGTGAACGTACTACGAACTTTACGTGTCGACCGGAAATTATGGGAAATTACAAAGTCAATGCGCATTGATCACCGCAATAGAATTCGAATAGAATCTTATTCCCATCCCAATCATCGACGCTCCGATTGAACTCGTACTAAAACATCGATTTTGAAATGCAATTGATTTGTTACCTACTCTTCGATTTTTTAATTGAACTCTTAAGAAGGGAACCTGATTAGCCTCGTTTTTGATAACTCAATTACATTACCTATTACACGATTAATGATCAATTTTTGAAAACTAAACCATTTACTTCCATAAATTTGTTTATCATAAGATAAATAAACAATTTATCGAAGGTAAATTTTAAAAAGTAATAACAAATTAATCCATTAATCAATATGATTTCTAAATGATCCAATTATGTATTTAGGTTAAATTTCTTCTTGCCCTGGATATTTTCTCTTCAACTATTTTCACAGCATATCATACTAGTTTTCACAAATAGAATGAGACCTACTCGAATGGTACTCGTTTCAATTAAAGCGAGGACAAGTGTACGACGAAACGATGACTTGAAAATAATAAAAAGATACAACGATACTCTTCGCAGTATCAGGCTATCACTATTTATCACTATTTATCTAACTGATAAATAGTGACTGGTAACCCGATACGCAAAAATCAATCCACAAAACGAGAACGTTCTCGAGAAGAAATCTCGATGAGGCCCGAAACAACCGCATCAACTACCCCGGTGTTACATACGCGGATAAATTAATTTTAACGAACTCGTTCAACGTTGCTTAATGCTCGATCCTTCTCGGAGGTGGCACATGTATTCGAAAGGCAACGGTGGAAAGTAACTCTCAAAGAGAAACTGCCGTGCCAGACAAGGAGGACTTGTTGCGTCGGACGGAACGCGACGCGGGAGAACGTCGAGTGCGCGTCGACGTCGTCGTTATGCGGCTCGGACCATGCCACGGAAAACACACGCTAACAGTCCCAGTGCCTCTTCTTTCAACCCCCTTTCGACGATACGAATAAATTCGACGGCGCATCGTCGTATATTGTTCGCGCGACGACCACGAAAACGACCACCGGAATTCTCTCGTTTCCTTCTCCGCGGCGGTTCGTTAAATAATGCTGCGTTCACACTGGGATTTGCAAGGATAGATTTTTGAAAAGTAGGCTGCTACAGGGAAATTTCACGAATTAATTTCATAAATAATTTCACGAATGGCTAGTAGAGAAGTCGTGTTGAATAACGAATATTGTTTATTTAGGGTAATTTTAGGGAAGTGATACTATAACGATGTAGGAGCGGTGTGTTTTTGGCAATTGTAAAAACAAAGAATTTAAAGCTGTCATTTTGAAAAGCTTGAAAGGTTTGGTTATGTTTTAAGTGGTAATATCGACTGATCGTATAAGTGCGTGGTGCACATGAACGCAACAACCTCCATCAGTTCTTCGAAATCAATTTTTATAATGCTTTGCAGTTCAACGACATGTCATAAAAAACGGAGCTTCCAGAATAAAAAATGAAAACGAATTGTAACTGTCTTTTACAAAAAACAAGTGTTTTTACATTCAAATTTAAAACTGTGTTGACATCGTAAGGCTGTAAACAAAGTTCCAAAACTGAGAGTCTAGGGCCGCCTGTCTCCTAAAGTATTTAAAATTATTTGCTTTGGTCCACGAAAGGTGTACTTTGATAATAGATGAAATTTTGAATACGACCAATTTTACAATCTCGTGGTGTTTCTTCCACCTACAAGTACGATCAGGCTGCAACCAACAAACCATTAAACGTACAATCCTACTTCACGACAGGCGTGTTTTCGTTCTGTTTCTAAGCTCCAAGTATGAACATACTATGCCACTTTTGTTCTACAATCGGCGTACAAACAGCCAGCGAACCATTTCTGAATAATAATTCCGTTCAATGTGGACGTGGCATAACGTCCACATTCATATAGAGTTTCCTCGAATAAGCGGTTGCGTTCAGAATAGCGATATTTGGTGCGAACGAAGCGAACAGACGAAGACACCGCGCGGTGGCCGTTCTCTCGAGAAAATTACAAGACTGTCAGTGACAAGCGGCTCGTTTTCGTTTCCACGAATGTGATTTCGCGTGGACGAGCTACGTTGGCTCGTGCGTGCCATGTGATTTTATCTGCGGGCTGCATCTCGCCGGCTTCTTCTCCTCGCTCCTTTCTTCTGGTTTCTCCAATGTCGCCCCAACGTTTATCTTCCACACGAATCTTCGTGTCCGGGGGAAAAATTACCGACGCCGACGAGGACAACGACGACGATAGACTATGGTCTCGGCAGAAACGTATCCAACAACTGGCCACGGTAACTGGTAAACATAGTTTCGAGGTGTCGGTAGACCAGCAACATGCGATCCTCCACGGGTGTCAAACGCGTCGTTACGCGTCTTCATTCGGTTTAGCTGCATTGCAGGGTAGGAGTGGCTTGCGTCACGTGAAAGAATTTAGTCCAGTTAACGTGTCTCGGTTTCCATTGGTTTCCTCAACAGGTATCTGTTTTCCAATGCTGGTTACGATGATTTGGATGAGTCATGCGGTGTTGAATAGCGCGTCTAAGTGAAACTGTGAATTTCAGAATTGCACACTGCGACATGTTCGATCGAAGATTTTTAAGCCTTTCAGACGTTTGAGCCTTGTCCTAATGTACGGCGGATACTTACGCAAATTCATATTTACGTGGGCGTAAACTTCGGTAGAGAATTGTTTTAATATTATACCTTGGATATTTTATGTATTTTTCCGTGTATATTCGGTGCATTTTTGTAGTTTCAAATTTCCGACAAACGTATAAAAATCCGCGAAAGAAATTTAGAACGTTTCGTTGATGTCGTAAGGAGAAAGAGAAAGATAGAGAGCTGTGGCTGGCACGAATCAACAGTTTATTCGAGACTCTGTGACGTTCTCGCCACGTTTGATCGTAATGTTTGCCGAAAGTTCAGCAGCCGCCCGAGGCTTGTTAGAGAATTCAAGTGAACGAAGTTTCGCGGCCGGATACGACAGAGAAAATGAACGATGAGATCTCCGACAACAAATTCCGCGGCACATTGTCGGATAATCCGTTGGTTACGTAAAAATTCTCGCCTCTCCGCGCGGTTACGGAATCGGAAAATTTATACCGTTGTTACGTTGAATTCCTCTTGGTTGCAAACAAGTGAAATAAAAAATATACGTACTTCGTTTCCTCGATAGAGTTGGTTTGTAATAAATGAAAAACATCGTCATTAATTTGTATTGCGTGTTTAACGTCGACACAGACTATAAGTTATGATAGAATTGTAGAAGCTCTGAGCAGGCTATTCAAATTTAATTGGCTACTTTGCACGGTATTCTAAAAGCGATTCAATCGAGTTTCGAATGAATGCTCGTTACAATTCTAAATCAGGTTTCGTTGAGTTTCGAACTCTCTCTCGTTCTCTCTCTCTTTCTCTCTCTCTCTCTTTCTCTCCCTGTTTCTGTCTCTGAGATCCAAACGACGACCAAGTGGACTCTGTGGTCGCGCGTTGGAAGCTGATTACCAACGACGAATAAACCTCGTTCCGAGTAAATTTTATTGCCAGTAAAAAGACGTGAAATACCACGTACTGTTCGCAATAGAAATAACAAATTTTGAACTTGATTCAAATGTAAAAATACAATTCACCATCACTTCATATATGCTTATATAATATTATTTCTAGATTATTACTATATGAAAGTCACGACATGAAAACATGATAAGTAACTACGTTTCTGTTGATTTCCTCATTTTGATGTCTAAAAGAATTTAACGATCTCAAAAATGAAAACCTGTTAAGTAAAATACTTCCTTGAAAATAATAACCGATAAATCTATGAAATTTGATGAATAGTCAAATAAAGAATGATTTCCACGCCCAAATAAAACAACAGTTCTGGCCATATGAAATTGTTTAATTAAATTTCAAATTACTTATCATGTTTTCTGCGTGTAGTCTTCAATTTTAATATGAAAGATCAACAGGAAAGGAAACACGGCAAAACGGCAACGAACAAGTTGACGGGAGCGTGTAGATGTACGCGACAGTTGCGTTTTTCCTCAACATGGTTCCCTCGACGACCGATCGAAACATCTAAGCACGACCTTAGCTCACCGTACAATGCGCGGCGGCTCGTTAAACAGCCACGGGTTTGCATTCGCGGCCGACAACGCACGGTCACGAGCGCTCGATTCCCGTTCACCTTGCGCTTTATTGTTCGATAATTACTCCCGCCTGCTGGCGCACGTGTCGAGTTACGTAGGCGAAGTAGCAGCCAGTTAGGCTTTAACGACGCCTGATAACGTTCAACGACAGATAAGCCGTGCTTTGTCACGGCTTCATTTTCTCGAACTCGTCTTTCTTCTCTCGTTTGTCAAATCAGAGGAAGATGTAAACGCTACGAAATATAGGGAAACTAAAATGCATATGTACATATATATGCTATAAATTATAATACAAACGCAATGAGAAAAATTCAAAAACGAAACGAAAATCAAAAATAAAACTGTTCGAGGTTTCGTCTCTAGGAAAATACGTTTAGGTTGAGCTGCAATTGAAATTTGTTGAAAATGGGAATCGCTGATCTCGATCGTAATACGGTCACGTTACCTCGATTGAAATAGTGAACTCTGATAACAAATAGTAAAAGAACAGTACATTTCTCATTCACGAATTTTAAGAACGAATTAAGAGCTAAGTATTAATAGCAAGTAGGCTCTGACAATATAAAATCAATTATGAATCAGTTACAAACGTACTCAATTCATTTTTTTCTCGATGAATTTTTTTATAAAAACGAAACTGCAGATGAAATTTTATTACCCTCCATTTTTTCGTCTTATCTTGAATCAGGTAGTGTCGCTTATCAGTACCGCTTGGACGATGATTTTCGTGACACAATGTATACGCGGAAGATTCGAAAGAGACTGCCAATTAAAGCTGTTAAAATCGCGTTATATTCGTGTCATTCGCCGACTTACCTGTATCCTCGTTAAAGCTAGGCGGGCTAACGATTCAACAGGTGTTGCACAACGGATCGAGCGTGCAGAGGGAGGGAGAGAGAGATTGAGAGAGAGAGAGAGAGAGAGAAAGAGAGAGAGAGGGACAGTTGGTATAACAGGATACGTTTTCTGCAGTGGAACTGAAGAGATCGGTGGATGGAGAGAGAATCGGACAATATCCTCGACACGAGAGACGAAAGAGTTCCTAGCTTGTTCGACCGTCGCCGCTCCGACGGTCTAGTGACGAAGCGTCGAATCAGTACAAGGTTATCGCGAACAGACTCGATTAGCCAACGCTGATTAACTTTTGCTCGACGCGTTCACGCGGAACGCTGGATTCGTTCCACTTTGTTAATGAGCACCGGGTTCTAAAAGTGTTTGCCTCATCCCGCCTCACCTTGTCGGAGACCAATTTACGGCCCTGATTCGAAACAACCTTACGAAACATATCGCTGCCTGCGTCCAATGGAACGTCGTACCTTTTGTTTAGTATGGATACGTAAACCATTCGGAAGTCAAACTGATTAACTTTATCATTTTTTATTCTTTTTTTTTTTTGAAATGTTTATAATACGTACAATAATTATAGCTTAATTCGTAAAACAAACGATATGAACAAGTATCCGTATCTTTGCTAGACGTATAATTTTCGAAATTACACTTTGGCAAATTCATGTATTAAATCACTGTATTATGCGAATTATATAATGTACCTAGTTCGAAATAAAATAAAAATTTTGGCTTTCCCTGGAGATATTTGCAACGAAGTCGATCAATTCAACTTCTGTATGATTGAAATGCAATCTACAACATCACTTACGCTTAATCTCATACCTTCATCTAATTGCGTAAAAAAGGGGGTAAAAATATTCTACCAATTACCAATGGATTTATTCCAATTGTTACACATAGACACAGAGAGAAATCAGTGGCATGTGTATACTAGTTAACGCGTCAGGAATTTGAACAAGTGTCGTGTGAAAAAAGTACGTTCGATCGCGGGCAAATTGGACTAACTCGCATCGGCTAGTGCAACACTGTGCGCGATTTAACGCACTAACAAAAAAAGAGAGAAGGAAAAAGGTAGCGAATTGGAAAGATAACGATCGAAAACGACGGATCGCTTCAAATTGCGCGCACACGTGGCTAAGTCTCGCGAAACTTTTAATTGGAACGAAAGCCGGATTTCCGTGAACGGACGAACGCCGAGCAGAAAAGCGAGTCTGGGCAACGGCTAACCGAGAAGATCGATACGAAACACGGAAGAAAGCGATCGGTCCCGCGTTATCATCCTTCCCTCCTTAAATTATATAATAACTGTTCCGATGATGTCGGTGATAGTGATACCAAGGAAAACGCAGGTCATTATGCTCTATAAGCTTCCTTCTCGCTACTTAATGCTCCACTCTTCGAACCAGTTTACGCCTGCTTCAACAGAAATGTATATACCACAAATTGTGATGAGAGAAAAAGAAGATTAATATGAAAAGTGACAGAATTTCTCTTTCTTGATATCGTTCTTAGACCTGCTGCGTTTTTCGGATCATTTTACATAGAGCCAATCGCATCTCTTGTGTTGTTAACAAATTTCCGAAGTTTCAGAAAAGCACTGGAGAATCGTCGATTTTTTTACATCTTTACTTGAAATAGTGGAAAAAGGGATCGATCGAAATCCATGAAGTTTGTAAAAGTATACTTATAACGTAGTATACTAATGGTACTTATAACGTGTATAATACCGTATAATATTGTAAACCTAACTGTATAACGCTTAATATGTTTGAAGTGTTGCTTGCTAAAGCAAGAGTGACATTGAAACGAAAAAGTTCGAGGACCACAGCAAGGTTAAGCATACTTTTGTTATACGCCGAGATCTATTTTGATGCATAAAAGAGAGAGACGGAGAGGTTGCTCGGCATTGAAATTTGAAACATGTGTGCCTTTTGGGAGTTTTTGGGGTTTCATGGGGGTAAAAGAACTTTCATCTGATAATGGGTGCCAGATGCGAATAGCGATATTGGAGTGGTTGTATTTCCATGTAAACGAGGCGTATTTTACGCAGAGAATAAATACGATTGGATAATTTGCTTGTAAATAACACGTACATGCTTGTGCTTTTAAAATTAACTTGGTATTTATCTCTTAAATATGAATATCTGTTTTTATCTACCCTATATTTACGACACGCATTTCTTAAAACACAGATAAAATAGAAATTAATGATACAGCGTTAATGATAATATCGTCAATGACATATAAGTAGAGATAATTGAGGAAATAATTACTGCGACCCTGACCATGCATCTAAAAATTAAAGAAGTGCAATCATAGATGACACACAACTGCAGACAATTAACTTTTAAATAACAGAGAGATCACATAAAACCTAAACTACGTCAAGTAAAAGTCAAAGGTCAAAGATCATATTTCTAATTAGTAGAAGGTTATTTGAAAGAATCTCAAAAACCAACTCAAAATCATATATAACCATCTCATTTTCTCAAACGTGTTACAAATTTATAATCAACATATAGTCAACTTTATTGCTGCAAATCTTTCAACTGTCCTTATTTCGACAGATTCTTAATTAAAAACTTTTGTAAAATAACAGAATTCTAAACTAATGTTTTCTTTAAATCAAACTTTTCACTGGTAGTGTGTATGTATAAACGAAAAGCGATTGTTGATTCGCGCAGATATTCAGGATGAGTACAGGTTTCCTCATAACCTGATTAGTATACGGACAACAACGGAACCACCGGAAAGGCGAGCAGAGACGGATGTAAGGGAGAGCATACGTAACGTCGATTAATATCCCCCGAATGCCGGCTCGTGTATCATTGATCGCGCACTATCGTGTTAACCGATTCTATTCACGCGCGTGTGTCACCCGCGCCGATCGATCGGTTACACCGTGTCGCGTAATTGAAA
This sequence comes from Bombus vosnesenskii, assembly GCF_011952255.1. Lineage (NCBI taxonomy): Eukaryota > Metazoa > Arthropoda > Insecta > Hymenoptera > Apidae > Bombus > Bombus vosnesenskii. Next base: position 284,242 of record NW_022883063.1, read on the forward strand.
TCTCTCGTCCCAGTAAAAATGTCTTCCGACGACCTGTCCAACCTGCTATCGTAATCCCCATCCAGCAGTCGCTTGAATCAACGATATCGTCGAACAGAGATAAAAATTTGTTACGTTGATATTTACCCGTGATCCTGAACTTTTAGAGAAAATTTCAATATTGGAATAATGAAAGTCCTAACAGATCGAATAAGTTTGATATTTACATAATAAAAGTAGAAAGTTTGAATAATAGATCAAATTTCATCAGACGATGAATTTTTTAGCTGAACTACGACATCAAATAGTTTATTTTACAAATTTTATTCTACTTACAATAATTATTTATATTTTCAGATGACGGCTTTGACCTTTTAAATTTTCAAGCGAAAATTTCTACCTTTTATTATACAGATAGGGTAATCTCTATACAAAGAGGAGGTCTGATTCTGTGCTATAGAAAACCACATAAATTGCACCAGATCGAGCATCAAACGTAAAGCTATACACCTTTTCGATTAGTTTCCACATAAATTACACATAACCATCTAAATATCAGTTCTTCAGAGGATTCAAGAAACAAATAAAATAAATATCAATCTGATCGACCCTTCGGAAAAGTAAAAAAAAGAAACAAGTAAAATGAATGAATGAAAACTGAAATACAAATAAAACAAAAGATCAACTCCAAATCCACGTTAGGTTCTAAAAGACGCTAGAATCAGATGTCACAATCAACAGCCAGTCGACGAAGCAGTGAACTGAAAAGCTTCGAGTAATAAACGATCTCTTCCGCGTGCACGCGCAGTTACAATCTCTCCTCTCCTTCGCCTCTCGCCGAGTTTCATCAACGTGCTCTCGCGTCGACGAGTCAATGGAACGAAGAGAGCGCGCGCGCGTGAATAGAGAATGAGATTATTTTCATGTTCCTGTTGTCGGCGGCGGGATAACGGGGGAGAAAAGTACGTTAAGCCCGCGCTTTTCGTCGGACATCGAGCGTCGCCGGCGGCAGTTCTCCATCCTCCGTGCGGAACCCTCTACCACGTGAAAGATTGAAACGTCGAGCAAACTCTTACTTATTGTACCCGTCCGTATTAATTTTCCCGGTGCTGGCTTCCATTAGATGTCCGTTACGGCCAGCCCGTCGCTACGTTCACCAACCAGGCATTTTGTTATTTCTTACGACGCGCCTCTCATTCTTCAACGTTTTCGAGGAGAGATCGCTGTCAGTTGGAAACGCGGCTAAGGTGCCGGTTAACCCTTGTGTGGACAGCAATTTGAAATCTCAATACTTCAGAATGTTTAAAGTTTCCAAAGTAATACAATACATAGACAAGAAAAGTAATATAATATAATAAAGAAGAACTGGAAATATAGAAATGTTAGCAAAGTTAAGACACAAGGATTCAAGTGGATGCATGTTATAATTTTGATAATTTTGATTTGTAAGACTTTTTGGAAATCGACGAAATTAACGGAGAGATTCCTAGATAACTTTTACTGCAGATTATTGCCACTTTTTATTCATATTTGTAAAAAAAACTACTTATTTAAGATCTGTAATACGTTCCAAGCGAAACGTTAATCACGTTGATCGATTGTGAACAAATCGTCAGGCACTTTCGATCGATTTCCGATATTGTGGTACTTTATCGCGGCACGAGTGCAGATAATATCTGCCACTTCGCTTGTTGATCGATAATTCCTAACGATAACTCGAGTTTCATTGGTATAATACTTTGAAAATTAGCTTCTTTGCAATGACGCGAAGACCGTAGTCGTCCATTCTGTTCATTAATCTTTATAAACTTTATAAATCTTAAATATAAAGTCCATATAATACTATTCTTAGTAGTACAAACTGCCAGTGTCACGAACATTTCCATAAATTAATGATCGTTTGTCGAATGGTTGGTAAGGGTAGATTCTCAAATCGAGAACACGTTCAAGTTCAATCGCGCCAATAAAACCGACGACCCAAATCTAAGTTTAGACGTTGGTTCTATAGCTACAGCGTCTCATTAAGCGTCGATCAAAGCGACAATACCGTCGCATAAATTACACAGCTTAATTGTACTCCCTACTCCTTGTCGCGCTCGAGAGAACAAGGGAAACCCTGACTAAGGTTGCGACCAATGCTCCAGTCTATTCAAGATGGAATCATTAAAAATCTTCGGGTATTATACGGTTCAAGAGGACTCGTCTACTCAGTGGAAGCATATTTCCAGCAAAGAAATTAATCGACAGGGAATACCGGTATTAAATAAAATTGATGGGTTTTCAGCCTCAAATATCGTTCTGCTTGTCTGCGCTTTAACGTCTTGCGTCCCAATAAGTCCAGACGAATTTATTTTTAACCTTTGTTGCCCCATATAATTACATGTATCTATCTTGAAACCTATTATTTACCTGAGTTATGAGCGTAATATTTCATAACGATAATATTTAGTGGAATATAACGGGCATTACCGGTGCCTAGAAAAGTATAGTCGGACTCTAAAAGTCTAATTCAGCCAACGCCACCGACAAAAGCGACAGAAATATACGAGGTCGAAAGTCAATTATTCCGAGTAAAGGAAAAAAAGATGCTTGAAAAGATGTAACGCTAGAACTATCTATGGCTGAACTGTAAAACTAGCACCAAAGAAATGTAGATGAAAAGTATATAAAGAAACCAAATAAGGATACAAGATTTTGACAATTATTTTGAACGAAGAAGGAAGAAGAGAGATATCCGGAATCCTCTAATGCTCTAAGTATCAACGATTAAAGTACAGCATGAAATTTCCAAAAATTTAAATGAAAAAATGTATAATGTAAAAAGAAAAACCAGCTTTTATCCATATGTATATTTAAAAAGAAAAGAAAAAAGCCATTGAAATCCCCGATCCAAAATGAACGGTGGTAAATCTCTGAAATTTCTATGAGGTGTTAGAAATTTATGAGGACACTCTGCTAGTTCTAGTGTTAAAATACATCCCTCTCGAAAACCAAAACGAAAAAACAATACTCTCCACTGGACCATTCGACCTTTTCCGTTTCAACGAGACTTCTGCAACCTGGAACGTAACAAATCGCCATACAGAGCACGGGAATAAACTCGAAGCGACGCGGAACGAAGCGATAAAAGTCGAGGCAATGCGAGCCGGGCGTTCGTCATTTCGCAAATTTATGGATTGGCGCATACCGGCGCGGCTGGCCACCAGGGGGGAAACGCAACTCGACGAATTCCCGAGACAAAAAGCTATCGATCGAGCCAGATGAGAGGAAACTCGTCGGTAATTGGTAGTCTCCCGGACAACAATCCATCGAGACGGGCCCGGGCTGCGGGGGTGGCGAAGTCGTGAATCGCCGGTACTCGTTATGCAACTGCGATCGCATAGAAGCCGCCGTATCGCGGGAAACAATGGCCCGACACAATGGCGAAAACAGCCGCGTTATTAAAGCACTGGGTAATAAGGTGAACGACAGCGCAGCCGTTGGAGTCTCGTCGAAAATCCTCGTCGAAGATCCCCATCCAAGATCCTCGCCGAACATCCACGTCGAGCGATCGAATGCTCATTCTAGGCCAATAATCATGCGATGCAAAACAAGATCGATATTACATCGTTCGGGTCGAATGTGAAATCTGATTAATGCAGTTATAGATTATTGAACTGTTTGGCGATGATTTTTCGTGATAGAGATTAGGAACCCGTTACGATTTTATTCAAAAGTTATTATTTCTCTGTGTACAATTTAAAATAAACGATCATTAACATGAGAATTTGGAGATGATTCTTTGTAAGAAAAATTGGTAAATTACTATAAATTAATTTTGTTTCCGTTTGAGATGTTTCTGTATGTTAACATGAACGAAGTAGTTGAAAATGAAAAATCTCTTTCCATACGAAGCCAAAGTTATTCAATTATTTGTAAAATTTAAGTATTAGAACAGTTATTACAATTTATTTCATATCAGCAGGATTCTACTGTACCGTATGTGTTACGCCATGCGGCTTGCCATAGATCATATTCTTCACTGTCGGTCGCGGCACTATAATGTCACAGACGGATCGTCGCGGCTGCCCGGCAAAATAAACATTGTAGTGGCAAGCGCATGGTTCATTAAGCAGAGCGACCTCCAGAAACGTCGATTCGTGGCCGTTATTTGATCTGGCGTAAAAGACGGTGGCGTGATCCGAAGGTAGTGGGGGTCGCCTTCCAGAAAGAATCAGAACGTTTCGAGAAGCCAAACTGTCTACACATCTTTTGTATCGCGCATTCCATAGTAACATTTCCTTTGTTGTCCCATTTATATTTTATAGTTAATAAGTTGTGCAATAAACATTAATTTAGTTGTGTTGATTCTGTGAGATTTCATTGAACCACCCTTATTATCATAATCGAAATAAGGGAATCGATCAGTTCGTGGCGTCGATTGTTCAATCGTAACGAGGACTTACAACTCTCGTTGACGTGATATCTCGCGATCGCGTCTCTCCGCGAATGATCGAAACATTTTGGTCCTTCGAGCCGGATCACGTGCCAGTGAAGAGTGCACTTACCAGTGACCACACAGTGCCACGTGACTTTATCAAAACCAGTGACGTCAGGCGCGTCATCTTCGAAGAAGCACATCCCATTGGCAAGGGAACGCAACCACGCAGCCTTCCGTCGCAGCTGGACAATCATCAACGCAACGAATTTCACAACTTAACATACACGCGACCTCACGCCGCACGACAGTAAGGTAAGCTCGTTCCTTATTTCAACCATCTCCTATCCTCGGCAACGATGACGAGCGAAGACCAACTCATCTCTCTGCGTCGGAGACGAGGCTATTGTAGCGGCCGATTCACATATTTATCGAATCGACTGGACGAGTACGAGCAATCTGAGAGTCAGCAAAATTCCTTATTAAAGAATTACGAGAAACAACTGACCGAAGTTGCGAGTCAATTCGAAGCGATTCAACTCGAATTAGAAGTATTGGACGAGGAGGAACAAGCGCGCGGCTTCGAAATAAGGGATCAGTACGTCGCGGTAGACACAAGGCTACAAAATCTTCTGAGGAACGCGCAAACAGCTTCGCCGTCGACATCCATAAACCCTCCAACCTGTGCATCATCCGCAAGTTTAAATCCGATATCCATTAAATTACCAGATCTTCGGCTCCCTACCTTTGACGGAAGCTTAGAAAAATGGAACACGTTTTATGATACCTTTTCCTCCATAATCGATAAAAATCCTAGTCTCACTGACATACAGAAATTCCATTACCTGCAGTCCGCCCTGCAAGGAGAAGCAGCCGATTGTTTAAACGCGTTACCCCTTAGTAATGTAAACTACAGTCAGGCTATTGCCGTTCTCAAGGAAAGTTTCGAATGTCCACGATACACAGCTTTCAGCCACTGCATGGCAATAATTGATTATCCAAGGATAACCAAGGAATCTCCAACGGAATTAAGGCGCTTAGTCCACACATTTAAACAACACATATATGCATTGAACAAATTAGGAGAATCCTACCCCGATACCAGTGCTATGCTCAACAGCCTCATCCTCTCGAAAATACCACTAAGTATCCAAAAGCAATGGGAAATGACGCTGCCCAATAACGAGGTGCCTCCGTACATTCATTTACTAAACTTCCTAGAGAGATTAGCACGAAGCTCCAAACCGATCACCACAGTCAGACAAACAAGAGAATCACCGGAACAAACTACTCCTGTCCGTCAACGCGCATAACGAGGGCATGCACTTACGGCGACACAGGTTACTCCAGCATGCCCCACCTGTCAAGGACCACACCCCATTTGGAGATGTGACACCTTCAAAACCAAATCCCTTCGCGAACGCATTCGGGAGGTCAAGAGGGCATCACTATGCCTCAACTGCCTCGGGAAAGGGCACACAACGAAGCATTGTTTCGTAGGATCATGTCGCGTATGCGGAGAACGACATCATACAATGCTGCATAGGACAAAACGCCATTCAGGGTCTCGTTCCAGCACGTCCAGCCCGAAATCTTCCCCATCAAATAGCCGATCCACAACACCTTCTTCGCCACCCTACGTATCACCCACTCGTCGCAAAAGGCACACAACAGACCACAGATCGGAAACACCACGAACAGCCGCGTCTGCAAGTCCACCGCCCAGTGACAAACGAACACACAACCAATGACGCCGACGATCGACGACTCCGTTCATGACCGAACATATCAAACCAATAGCATCCGAATTACTGTCCAATGATCTAGTCATCACAGCGCAGATTAATATTTTGAATGATAAACAGCAACCAATCCGTTGTCGAGCGTTGCTCGACACCGGATCCAGTATGAACTTCATTACCGAGGAATTAGCAAAATCGTTAAGGATAAGGCAAAACAAATGTTCGGTCCCGATCGGAGCTCTAGATACCTTGACAACGACCTCTAAGCGACACATCACGGCCACGATCACTTCCACTGACGGTACATACACGCGGACATTAACGTTCCTTATCATTCCAATCATATCAACCTTAATTCCCAGCGAACCCATCGATCGTTCGACACTTGAGATACCAAAAAATCTCAAATTGGCCGATCCACGATTTCATTTACCAGCTCCGATAGATGTACTATTAAGCTCAGGTTCAACACTCGCGTCGATGTGTGTGGGACAAGTCAACCTCACGCAGCCAGACGAGCCTGGACTGCGTTTGCAAAAGACGCGATTCGGATGGGTAATCGGGGGGAGTCCAACTTCCCAAACCGCTACAAACATATTTCACACATCCACGACGACTTTACAAGCAGACCTCGCGCGGTTTTGGGAAATCGATGAAGGACCCTCAATTAAACATATCTCAGACGCAGATCGACGATGCGAAGAACACTTCCAAGCCCACACCCGACGCACCAGCGAAGGACGATACATCGTCGCTCTACCTTTCAACGATCAGCTTCAGTCACTCGGATCCTCTAAAACGCTGGCGAGGAAACGACTCGCCTCACTCAATCGCCGATTCCAGCACGACAAACGCTTCGAATCAGAATATCGAACGGTAATACAGGAATACCTGGCGTTGGGACACATGACGAAGGTCAATGACAACCACTCCGACGACAACGGATACTATTTACCCCATCATGGCGTGACCAAAGTATCGAGTCAAACCACCAAACTCCGTGTAGTTTTCGACGGATCGGCACCAAGCACTACCGGAACCTCCTTAAACGATACACTTCACACAGGACCCAAGTTACAGGAAGATTTATTTTATATATTAATTAGATTCCGCGCTCATCAATACGTACTCACCGGCGACATCGAGAAAAGGTATCGGCAATTCCTCGTACGACCAGAGGATCGGAAATATCAAAGGATATTATGGCGCAGCGCGAGTGGAGAAACAGAAACATATGAGCTTAACACTGTAACGTTCGGTTTATCCGCAGCCCCGTATCTAGCTATTCGGTGCCTCAAGCAACTGGCAGAGGACGAAGGACATCGATTTCCACGTGCAGCACAGGTACTGCAGCGGGATTTCTACGTCGACGACGCTCTCACCGGAGCTGAAACGAAGGACGAAGCCCCCACGCTCAGAACAGAACTCACCAATTTACTTCAACTGGCCGGCTTAAACATACGAAA